>NC_030851.1:16496783-16560960 GCF_000208745.1 Theobroma cacao | reverse complement strand
TATAGCCTCCACTTACTCTATTTCGAAAATCAACATTTAGTTTCAGAATAATTTATAAATCTCATTCATTTAACCAACATTTAAAATGTAAAACATAATAATTTGCAAATTAAGGGCCTTATTTTTTAAAATCTTAAAACAAGTATAAATCACTTTAGATAATACATACGAACTCTACTTACTCACTGAGTTCATAAAACTCACATCTTTTTTTTTTAACCATTTCAGGCTCAAGACAGTTTGTAGACAGTCGATTTTGTCAATGATTGCTTTTGGATTTGCATCCTTAGAAATCGAAGGTTTATAGTCTTGTATATTTTCAATTATATTGGGGTCCACATGTCATTGTAGAATATTTTTGTATACCTGGTTTAGTGTGCTATTATATATATGCATTTATTTTGCTCTTACGCTACAAAAATTATTTATGCAGAATTCTATAAATATTGTTTTATAAGAAAATGGATTATTTTATTTAATATTTTTATTTAGTTTGATTAGCCATAATTTCATTTTAAATGGATGATTTAGACTACTAAAATTATTTTTAGATAAGAAATGTACATTTTTCGATCGTATGCTGTATTTTCACCAGGTTTCAAAATTTTTGGGTAAAAATGACTAAAATACCCCTATGTGGTAGGAATTACTTTTTGTTTATTTTTTATTTAAAAATAGTTTATATTCCCTTAAAACATGATACTTAGTAACTATTGCTCACAAGGGAGACATAAAATTGATGCAAGAGCTTTACGAGATTTCGGTTGACATTCCGGGTAATGAATGTCTATCGAGATATCGTGACGGTTGTCACGGGCTCGAAGGGAGTACCGGGTCGTGACAGATTAAATTAATGTCAACCAAGAACTAATGAGATATTTCCCTTTAAATCTCTTAGGGTGATGATTCCTATCTTGACCACTCATTTGCCTTAATATGCTTCATACTATATCCAAAAAAATCATGTTTTGGCGTCCTTTGTTAGGCACTTATAGGGATGAAATCAAAATATAGTACTCCACATATAAAACAACCTAATGTCTTAAGTTTAAGGGATACTTACACAACTGACACATGAGAAGTATTGCATGGACACTTGAGTGAGGTACCAAATACACTTCTCACTGCAGGTCATGTTCATTGAATTCATTCTATCATGGCTAGCACCCACATGTTAGTTCCAAGTATCTCTATACTTCAATCTAAAAAAGCAGTTGCTTACATCACAAGAAAGGAACATAACATGTACTGATCTTTGAGTATTATTAATGCCCCGTCTCAATAATTCAATGATCAGGAACTTTTAGGATTAATGCTTTGATGAATAAGGATCTCATAAATGTATCCCAATACAATTCCTTTACAAGGCATATATAGGTCCATGGGCTTTATCTACATAAGTACAAAAAGTAATTAAATCACAAATTTATGGATAAAGAACTACCTCAATGTTATTATGAATAACAAAATGTCATACATGAATATCTCAAAGTTGTAATTCTTATACAACCATAAATTGGCTTGTAGTGCTCATACTTACACATATTTATAACAAAATCCAACATTTCTAGAAAAATATTCATTTCCACAAAAAAAAATTAAGAGAAAGAGAAAGAAATAGAACTAGTGAGAGAAAGATGAGCTCGATTAGATGATTGAAAAATCCCCAAAAAATTCTTTTTCCTTTTCTTTTCCTCTTTTGTAAAAAGTTTTCTTTTTGCCTCTTTTTTTCAAAAACTCCATATTCTTAACTCAAAAACACGTGCAAAAGTTTCTCATTAAATGACGTGTTTTGACTGTAGCTAAATTGGATTCTCACTGTAGCCAAAATAAATCTCACTGCAGCCAAAATGGATCTCGCTACAGCTAGAAAGTCTCTGACTGGAAGTGATAAGGATGGTTGAAAATTTAGATGCAGCCAAAATGGGATCTCGCTGCAGCGAGAAACTTGCTATCTTGCACTGTACAATCTATTATTGTCACAGCTCAATTTTTTAGCCATGACCGGTGCACAGGCCTAATGGGCTCAGCCCACTAAGCCCAAGCAAGCCTACTTAATTGATCTTATACATTAATCCTTATTGCTTTAAAATCCAAAGCTCGAAATGTTCAAATACCATTTCTTGGAAAACGATTCATAAAACCCAATCATACATTCATAATGGCATCATCCATTAATACATCATAAAAACAGGCAGATTTCTAATGAAGTAGGGGCTTATGTAGCCTCCTGTCCTTGACTTGCATTGCGCACCCACAATCTAAGGACAAGACTCTACACGGACTCTAACAACTCCGCTGACCACACAAAAATCTCTAGGATTCAACTAAACCTAGAGCTTTGATACCAAGTCTGTCACTAGGGGTGACTCCACTCGTAGGGGACGACCCTTTCTAAAATCAACCCTTTCCTTCTTCAATGGTGGCAACAAAGGGTACCTATTAGAACACTCATAGGGGACTACCCTCTCTACAAGCCCCTGGACGGAGAGTCATGCTTCGTTACTATTTACACGCGAGAGTTCTCAGGGATCGAGTTACAACCTTTTGCTCTGATACCAACTTTGTCACTATGGGTGGCTCCACTTGTAGGGGACGACCCTCTCTACAAGCAGCCCTTTCCTCTTTCAACGGTGGCTCCACTCATAGAGGACAACCCTCGCAACGAGCAGCTACATTATCACTCAACCGGCATGTGCACTGCCCACTACGCACATGCACGGTAATATCAATTATACAAAACTACTTAACAATATATATATATATATATATAATATATATATATATNATTGTCACTCAACTGGCATGTGCACTGCCCACTCTGCACATGCACGGTTACATCAATTATACAAAACTACTTAATAATATATATATATATATATATATATATATATATATCATATATCTTTATATACATATCAGCGTCATATAAAAATACCTAGATTCATCACAATCATGTTCCACATCACAAAAATATTTCACTAAAGGCTTGTTCCCACATTTTGAAGAAAAGATAATTTAAACAGTTCAAGTGGTTCGCTCAAACGTATGTACATCTACCTAAAACATTTTAGTGCAGGTTCACTCACCGATATTTGTTGAATCTTTACTCTACTCCAACCTCCACTAATGGTCCAAATAGAACTGTGGGGCCTCGTTGGGACCTACCATCACAACAACATCACAACCAACCCGATTTGCATAATTATAGTTCTAAAAGCTATCCACTAAATCATGTTTTGCTAGTTATTTTTAACTAGCTTCCATCTACCATTAAGTGACTATATATTTTCACTATTCTAGTCACACTATAATGAATAACCCACCTCAACTAAAAAACATTCACCGATCTAGCCACTAGCCATTCTCAACAACTAAAAAGAAATCAACTCCGTTTCACTACTCACCTTGGTAGCTTTACAATCGAATTTCTTTTTCCAAAAGCTTTCAAACTATCATGAAAATCTCACTTTCTCTTTCTAGAACGTCCAGCTAGCGAGAGAGTGTAATAAGGAAAGGTTTTTGAGGGTTTTATGGTGAAAAATTAGAAGAGCACAAAGAACTCTGTGAAAGGGTACACAAAAACATGAAAAATCTAGGTTAATTCAAGGAAATATATGAAAATTCAAGGCAAGCTTCCATGGGGGAGTGAGAGAACATGGGAGAGGAAGGAGAAGAAGAAGAAGTGTTGGAAATTTAAAGAACATCCTAGAAACTTAGATTTTTATGGCTTTAGTTTATCCATTTCTAGCAAAATTACCAAAATACCCTTAACTATGTCATTTTATTTTTCCATTGCCTTTATACAATCTTTTTACTTCTTTGACACTGAGACAAGGTCCATAAGGGTCTAGAAATGCTCGGGTTCATAAAAACTTAAAAATTTTAACTCGAGATGCAAAATGATCGTTTTGTCCCTTTTTGTTTCCTTCCATTTTAATTTAGTCCTCCCAACATTCATTTAACTCCAATTTCCTTATTACCTTCTTTTACACATGTACAAACAAAGTATAAAGTTTGTACTCCAACGCAGTGTCTCCATAATATTTAAAATATTTATTTACCCGCCCTATCTTTACTTAATAAAGACACGTTGTCCCATTAACGTCATTTTTCTCCAAAATTCTCTCATTCTTCTTCTCCCCCACTTAGATTGACCATATACTCCTTTTTCATGAAAGATTTTGACACTGAATAAAATATTAATATTTTAATATTATTTTATTTTAAAAATTTCCTTTTATCTCCTCTTGTCCCCTTGGTACCCAAAATACCTTATTAGGCCTCAATTGATTTCCAAAACACTTTTTATCTCACATATTCTTATCCAATAAAAATATCATTATTTTATTATTATTTCCTCATGTGCGGAATATTTATCCCAAATTATTCTTTTCAGCTTTCATCATTTCTGAACATCATAATTAACCTCAATTGGCATCCAGTAAGTTTTTATTAGTCACCATATCAAAGTATGAGGTATTATAATTGCAGTTAGTCCATTTGCTCTACATCTCTTACCATGATCCCTTCTAAAATGGGTTCAATACTAAACATCAAAGTTTCAGCTTTTCCTCTTAGCTTTCCATAGGTCCAAGGATTGTGTTAATCAAAGTTTTGTAGCTCAAGATATGTTCTAATTACTACAGCATGGTCTAAAGTCAATCGAAACAAACGTGTATGATCCTTTGCAAATTTGACTTCTGAGCTCTTTTGCAGCTTCACCAACATTTAGCACAATCAATAGAAGGTACAAACAAAACTTAATAACATGAAAATGAACTCAAATTACTTAATTAAACTACTAAAGCGTGCATAAAGTAAATACTAAGAAAAATGTAAAAATAAGTCCTAAATTAATTAAAAATAATAGGACATTAGTCATTTTTAAGCTCAAAAGAATACAAGATAACTCTATAAAATAAAGTTATCAACCACCTTATAGTGACAATCAACGTTCGCATAGTTAGGTGACAACTAGTCCATACCCAATATCAAGTCAAACTCTAACATGTCCAACAAAACTAGATTTGCCATGGTGTCCTTACTCCTAATTAAGACTACACAATTTCTAAACTCATAGCACGCCACAACCACTTCTTTCAAGGATGTGCTCACCATTAAATCTTGCTCCATCTTAGAGCGCTCTGTACGCAATCTAAATACAAAGTATGGAGAAACAAAAGAATGCATAACGCCATGGTCATACAACATACGTTCATCAATATAACAGATTGGTAGAATACCTATAACAACGGCATTTGATGCTTATGCATCCTATGGGGTCAATGCATAAACTTTGGCTTACCCACGACCAGTAGTACCTTGTGTTTTAGATCTAGATCCTGAAGTTTTACCTTGAGTAGTTATACCAATACCTCTACCTCTACTTCTTCCAATGCCCTAGATAAGTTGTGTAGCAATAAGTGGGGGTGGTAAAGCTGGTTAGGTGTGTCCTTAAGTATCTCCCTGAGATGAATGACTTGAAAAACACTCCTTATAATAGTGCCTAAGTTGTCCACAAGTATAACACGAGGTGGAGTCTTGCATGCACCGCCCTTAATGATTCCTACCGTAAATAGAACATGGAGAAAAAAGAGGATAACTCTATCTAGCACCCTACTATCCCTAAGGTGGAGCCATTTTGTGGTCTTGACTAGTTCCTTCTCCATCAATAGATTTCCTCTGATGTGATCCCTCTGAACCTTTCTGATGGCTTTTTCGGCCTAATAAATCTTTACAACCCTAGCAGCTTCCAGTCTTGGCCCACTTGGGCCAAGGTCCATTTATCGACCCTCGACATTCTTCAGATCTAACCTTTGAGCGTAGTTCACCACTTTGAAGTAGCTAGTGAACTCATGCGATGCTACAACCCTATATAAAGGCCTTGACAATCTATTCATGAATCTCTAGGTCCACATCTTCTCCTTAATGATCAAGTAGGGAGCATACTTAGCCAATTCAGTGAACTTTACACTGTACTCTACCACTAACATGCCTAGTGTTTGTACTAAAGTCTCAAACTCATGTGCTTTAGCCTCTCGCATGCTATTTGGCAAGAAACGCTCTAAGAATGCCATGTTGAACTCATCCCAAGTCATCGAAGCAGCATCGATTGCCTTATCACTAAGCAACATCTCATACCACTCTCAAGCTACCTTATTGAGTCTAAAGATGACAAACTGAACTGATTTGGTGCTGGTGCAACTCAAAGCATTACATATCACTAAAATCTCATCTAAGAACTCTTGAGCATCCTCCAATGTATCAAATCCTGAAAATCATGGAGATCTCAACCTCATAAACTCTAACAGCGAAACCTTAAATACAACCTTGGCAATTCCAGACTGTTGGTGATTATCATGACTCTATGCTCCAATAGAGGCTTAAATAGTAAGGTGGCCTTCACCTCGTCTCCTCTAATGTAATATCTCTTGAGCTAGTAGCTAATAATCTGACTGACTCCTTGTAAACTGATGATTAAATTCTCTAACTTCACTACCCTAGCTGAGGATGCTACAACATCCGGAGCCTGTCTCTCAACTACTACCTCGGGGCCCTATCTCTCTATTTATGCACTGACAAGGGCATCAATCCTCCTCAAATTGATGGCCTTGCTGTGTCTGTCACAACCTTTAATGGTAGGCATATGTGGTCTATCAGTGGTCTCCGTGGGAGCGTCACGCTCTATCACGTCTTTAGCACTAACTCGTGTCCAAGACGAAATATCTCACTCAAATAAGAGCAACGTATACTGTAAGACTCAACATTATAGACTTACAATAATACTAGACATATCTTTTAAGCATAAAGGGGTTAAACAGATAAAGAATTATATGTGGGTTTCCCTTTCTCTATTTATGATTGGATACACAAAACAAAAACAAGATTTCTATATACAACTCCAAACTTTTACCTAACAACTAAAGAAATCTTAAGACTTTATAACCCTAGTTCTCTTATACCAACTTTGTCACATCCCATTTCTTGAAGGGATCATGACAAATGCATAGATCTAGATAAGTATGGCCCACTAAGTCTAAGCAAGCCTCTTAACCTTAGTCAATCATTAATCACATATAAGCATAGATAAATGTAAACATAAACATCCATGCATAGGTGTAAGTATATGATTATGGACTTCTCAATATAAAAAATGTACATGTTTCTCATTCATTAACTGTGTACCTAATACAATTAACATAAAATCTATAAAGGCACCCCAAGTGCTCATATAGGCTTGTGGGCCATCAATCATAATACTCACATAATCTTATGAAAATAATTTTTCCATTCCAAGGCTCAACATTTGAGTATAAACAGGTATATAAAGAAACTAAAAAATAAAGACCGACTCGTTAGTGGAACATGACATGACTCACTAGGCATCAAGTGACTACTAAACACTTACCAATGAAGAATAAACAAATCACGAATTTGTGACATTGGCTACTAGTAAAAGAGTGTCATTACTTATTTGAAACAAAAAAAAATAGGAAAAATAACGTGAGTCACAAAGACTCGGTGACTAGATCCGGGAAGGAGACAAGCCAAGGGATAATCTCATGCCATTCATAAACCATTGAATCATAAAGTTCATGAATATTTAAACACATTTTAAATAGCATTTGCATGGAAACAAGTTACATAACCTTTAGAAAACTTTTTACCTTTGGAAAACCTTTAAACAAGCATAAACAATCAACTCTATACCTCATCTATCAATAGATAAGGGGTATCTATCAATAGATGGAACATGGAGGGCTTATTGTAGCATTTTGCGTACTATCTATCGATAAATGTTCTTTAAGCATCGATAAATAGCCTTTAAAATTCTGTTTTTTGAAAATTTTGCCAAACTAAAAGTCTTTTTACCTCTTGAGGTGTTTCTAAGGCTAAGTTCTGTTTAACAAAGCCTACATTCATGCCATAGTGGAATATAACATCATAATAATACTTAAATAATCTTAGCATGCCAACTTCCTCAACAACATTATAATCATCATTATTCAAATAACTTTAAATTCATACATTGTGATGGTTTGAACCCCATCAACCTTGGGCCAGCAATGTACAATCCCCATTGCTCCTTCGGCCAACAATTTACAATTTCCATTACACCTTGGGCGCTTATGATGCATCATGGGAGTGAAGTCGTCATTTCACTCCGAGAGTGGAATTATACTTCACTCAAATCAAATACTCAAACTCATATTATTTGGTATGTGGAAAATACTTTACATACTAGCATAGATTACTCATCATACATGTCTACTCATATCCAATAGTACATGGAATATGCATCATATACACAATGTCATGGCATTTATTATGTTTGCTTAGTCATTTCGTACAATAAATGGAATCAACATCATATACGAAGTCTTATGACATTCATCATACTTATTTAATCATCTTATATAGTATATGGAATCTACATCATATACATAACATAGTATCTTAGATGGAAAACATCATATGATCCAGTAAACATCACATGTATCAACATATCAAGCATGTTCATCTTAGCATTCATACATTAACATAAATAATATCTCGTACCCACACTAGCTCGAAGACTGGAGAAATTGAGTGGACTTCAAACATAAAGGTGCTTGTCCCCTATTGTTGAAAACATAGTATCTTAGATGGAAAACATTATATGATCCATCATACATCACATGTATCAACATATCAAGCATGTTCATTATAGCATTCATACATTAACATAAATGATATCTTGTACACACACTAGCTTGAAGGTTAGAGTAATCAAGTGGACTTCAAACATAAAGGTACTTATCCCTCTTGTTGAAAATTATTACATAATAGAATATTACATATAATATATTTTAAATCCATTTCTAAAAAATTTTTGTCACCCACAAACTCATTTTATTTACTAAGCATTTTATGGAAAAAATACTCATCATTATTCATCAAATCATGCTTCACCTTTACATATTAAAATAGTTTGAAAGTGGTGTATCCATTCACCTAATCGAAGACTCAATCGAAAATCCTATTTAGCCAAATTCGTGGACTTTCAAGCGTTCCTAACATAAAACAATTATCACAATCAGTTCCTAGAATAAAAATCTCGAAATGTTAATTTTAAGTTCTTTCTAAATTTATTTGCTTTTAACTACAACTATTTCTCTAATTAAACCCATTATAGAAACCCATAAATACTTTACTCTTACTTTAAATTAGCTTATATAATAAGTAAAATCTCAAAACCTTTAAGCTTTAATCTCCAATAGAATTTTTAGGTATTAAAATAACATTTTCAAAGTAAAAAAGATGAGCTTTTTAGATTTCAAAGCTTACAAGTGAATCTTTTTTTGTCAAAGTTAAAGAACAAAGCTTTAAATGATTAAAAATAATGATTTGAAGTAAAAATGAGTTGAGAGAGCTTAGAGTTTTAGGAAATACCTTGCAAAAATAACTAAAGGTTGAAAACCCTCGGTTAAAATGGCATATTTATAGTTTGAAAAGTGGAAATACACTTTTATCCTTTTTATTTTTGTGAAAATGGCATTATATATCAATAGATCAACGTTATCTATCAATAGATGGGCTTCAGAGCCCTTTTTAAAAGCTTTATGATCGATATCTATCAATAGATGGCTCCCATCTATCGATAAATTTGGTCATTTATCCATAGATGTTCTTTAGGGTAGCTTTGAGAAAACTTTTCTGCGTTGCATTTATAAATAGATGAAGAACATCTATCGATAGATAGGCTTTACTAAACAAAAATAAACCTTAGAAACATGTCCAATTAGACTCATTTTAACACTAAACTTATCAAATCATCTTAATGCATCAAAACATGAGTTTTTCCAAGATTAAAGCTTATTTTGAATGTTCAAAACACAAAATCATCATGCTCACCTAATAATTTTGTAACTTAGCATTTACATTAAGGTGGGATTTCACATTTTTACTTCAAGCTTATTTTTTCTAATAGAAACTCTCAAACATTTCTCGGTGTCCAAGATGTAAGGCTGAAATGGAGAATATATTACATGTTTTAAAGGACTACTTTAACTCTAGTGCCATTTGGAGAAATTGGATTCATGGTGCTCACCTTTATCATTGTAATGGTCTTTTCTTTGCATGGATGGCTCTTTTATAATTTTAATAGGAAAGATGTTCTTGTGGAAGCTAACATTCCATGGATCACTCTCTGTGGTCTTCCTTGTTAGCATATCTAGAAACTTAAAAATAAGTGTCTATTTGAGGAAGGATATCAATGGCCTTCTAACACTAGTTTTACTATAATTGCTACTATAAAGGGTTTTATGAAGTTTCAAGTAAGCCCTCATTCTTCCTTTCATTGATAGTCGCGCCTTATTGCTTGGCAACCACCTCTAGAGAACTTTGTTAAGCTAAATGTCGATGCAACTGCTACTTCTAATCTAGGAGAACTTAGCATGGTAGGTTTATGCCAAGATAACTATGGATATTGGATCTTTGGGTTCATGGGCAAACTTGGTACGGGCACTATTCTAAAAGTTAAATTACATGTTGTTCATATAAGACTTAAATTAGCTTAGGATGATGGCTATCGACAGATTATGGTTGAGTCAAACTTCAAACTTGTTGTCTAGAAGATTCACTAAACAATTTAGGATAAAGACCCTCTTTCACCAATTATTCATTATATTTAGCAATTAATGATGAAAGATTGGGTATGCTTGGTACATCATATTTATAGGGAAGCAAATTTCTATGTTGATTTTCTTACTAAGAAGGCTGAATTAGGAGAATTTAAAGTTATTAAGCTACAATCTCCACCAATTGGGCTATTTTTTTTTCTTAAAAATGATTTGGTAGTTGTTTCTATTGGGTGAGGGTTGATCATGCATCAAATACAAATAAAATGTAGCAAAAATAAATTTAAAAATTAAATTACGCCTTATCTTCCTAGGATCTCTTTCATGTCAAATTGAGTATAGAATTAAATTAAAAATATGATCATATCAAGATTACCTAAATAACAAAGGTTGATGAATCCTTTGTTAAACCACCCAATCAGCCTTCAAAAAGCTCAACCACCTCAACCCGATTGTTGCAAACCAAAGTTGTCCAAGAAATCTTTGTACAGCCTCTAATGGTGATCCACACTAATGAATTAGAAAATCCTTATTTAAGGATTGGGAGTGCTATGCCTTGATAATGTGCTAGCAAAGATGAGTTTCATACACTCATAATCCACACAAAATTGTGGGGCTGAACACACAAAAGAAATCAAGTGAATGAAAAATTATTTTTTCTTCACATAAGGAACGACAAGGTAAAAGGAATTTCTAATGTGCTATTCTCTCTCAATTTGTTTCGAGGCTATAACAAGGTATTTATACCTTGGATTAATTTTAAACCCTAATTACAAAGCTATTTTGTAATTGCCAATTAATCCAATAATTTGATTAAATAATTTAATTAAGTTCTTAAGAAACCTAGTTAACTTAATTGTTTAATTTAATCAATTAGGCCCAATAACTTAATTAAACAATTTAATTTATTAGGCCCAACAATTTAATTAATCAATTTAATTTATTAGGCCCAACAATTTAATTAATTAGGCACAACTTAATTAAACAATTTTAATCAAGTGCTTGAGAAACTCATAACTTCTAATTTAATTAAGTCCAACTTAATCACCTCTTCTATTTAATTTTCAACATTCATTTTAAATGTGTGACCCATTAGGCTTTTAATATGTTGGCAATGAACTCAATATATAATTCTTAAGTTAAACTTAAAATTAGATAAATTTAAACTATTTTAAATTTATCATTAATCAAGTCAATTACCTAAAGTTCATAAACTAAGATTGGGATCTAGCAATCCATCATGGCCACCCAAATGTTAAAGGAGTCAAGATAGTCTGACTCAGTGATAAACATTTCAATATAATTCATTCCCTCATCATATATCCACAAGATGATAAAAGTATGGTGCAGTGTATACTTTTATTGATCTCCATATTCATTCTTAAAGTTTGATCATCAACTTTATAAAAACTTATGAAACTCCTTTCATAATCTTTAAGTCGTCTTGGCCAAGGACTTCAATAAGCTAATATCAACCAAGAACAATTGGGATATGTCACCTGAATCACTTGGGGTGATGATTTCTATCTTGACCACTCATTTGCCTTCACATGTTTCATGTTATACCCAAAAGTATCTTGTTTTGGCATCTTTGGTTAGGCACCCGTAGGGATGAAATCAAAGCATAGCACTCCACACATAATACAACCTAGTGTCTAAGTCTAAGGAGTATTTACACAACTGACATGTGAGAAGTATTGCATAGACACTTAAGTGAAATACCAAATGCGCTTCTCATGTGCGGGTCAAGTTCAGTGAACTTGCTCTTTTAGGTAAACACCTACATTATAGTTCCACGTATCTCTATACTTCAACCTATGAGATCGGTTGATTACTTATCAAGTAAAGAACATAGAATGTACTAGTCTCTAAGTATCATTGATGTCCAGTCTCAATGATACATCGACCAGGAACATTTAGAGAGTATGCTTTGATGTATAAGGATCTCATAACTACAACCCATTACAGTTCCCTTACAAGGCATATTAATCTCATGGACTTCATCCAATTAGACTTATAACATTTTATAATTGATGTTTTATTGATGAAGGAAAACCTTTAATCATTCAACATGAATGATATTGCTGCATGATTGGAATCAAGCCTTAACCAATTCCAATTGGCTGCAAGGCTCATCCTAACATCTTCCACTAGAACAAAGCCAATTGCTACCTCATCATATGTAAATTCAAATCCATCTAGCAATCATGTCTCCATGTAGACTCACATGTGCCTTTCAATGTGGTTAATTGCTTTTATCTATCTTCATGATGTCCATGCATCACATCATGTCATATTACTATATCTAGATCTAATGAGACCCAAGCTCTACTATTATGGCTCCATTGTTACATTAATAATGTTCAAAACCCTTTATTAGTTTCATGAACCAACGATCTAAATATCTTTCTATTTGAGCCCTTTATAATAGGATGTATATGACTTTATTTATATACAAGTATAATCCTTTTTGCTCTTTAGGACCATTTCAACTAGACTATCTTGTATGCATCATATGCACGTGTCACTTTATGTTATGTCATTTGGCCCTTTTAAAATTTTTATTGTCATTGAGCTCCCACTAAATCCAAGATCCTTTGTGAGAGTAATATTCAAATTCTCTTGAATATTCCATAATGTTACACATATATATGCATCTTAATGTATACTTGGAATCATATTGGTTTGGAATATCATAATAGGCTTAATATGTTGGAGAGATATGGACCAAATCATATTGCAATATGAAATTGCTTTCTTTCTTGAACATTCATATCTTGTTTTGTTCTTAAGAAAGTTCCATTTTATATGAATCAATATTCAACCTTTTGATCAATTGAACAAAATTCATAATTGATCAAATATCATTGCCAGGATAAACATGAAGCGTGGATAATTAAATATGACATAATTATTCCAAATAATTATTCAAACTTGAAACATATAAGCTTCCACATCCAAATGCTAAAGACAAATATTTCATAAGCCATTCCCATGGCAATAACATAATTAATGTTTCAAAAACATTCGAATAAATTATCCAACATGTTAAGATAAATATAAATGTAACTATCCAATGTAGTATTTAATGCTTTAGGTAGTCCATCCATCGGGTCACCTCCTCAGCCAAGATCCTACTCATCTTTATTTTTGGTCCCTACAATATGTCAAACATATGAGAACCAACTTTGAGGTATCATATACCTTTAATATATAAAGTATAATTATTTAGCAAATGGTACCTGAATCAAAAACTTCAGTAAGCTTGTTTTTCTTGCTCACAATAGCTAGGTACTTCTTGTTGTTCTTCTTCTAATGCCCAAGTTTGCCACAATGATGGCAAATATCCTTCAATGATCCCTTATCTTTCCTAATGGACCTATCTACCATGTCTAGCATATTCAAGAGTTTGGGAAGAGTGGCTTCCAATCAATTCATATGGAAGTTCAACATAATCTGACTGAAGCTATCAAGAAGAGATTGTAGAACTAAGTCTATACTTAGCTCATGATCCATTGCTAATCCCAATTGTCCAAGTCTCTCGATGAGTCCAATCATCTTCAGCATATGAGGTCTAACAGAACTGCCTTCTGCTATCTTACATCGGAATAGTTCTTTAGAGATCTCATATCTCTCAATGCGCCCCTCTTTATCGAACAGTTCTCTAAGGTGAAGAATCATGGATTGGACATCCATGTGCTCATGCTACTTTTGAAGCTCAAAGGTCATATTGGCTAGCATCATGCATGCTGACTGATCATCATCATCCTTATGACATTGATATCCTTCCTTATCCTAATCACTAGCATCAGTAGTAGAGACTGGTGGAATACGAGTATCAAGAACATATGATTTCTTCTCCTATTTCAAGACGATTTTGAAGTTCCAAAACCAATCGAGGAAGTTTGGGCTAGTGAGTTTATTTGTATCCAAAATGCTCCGCAGTGACAGATTATTAGCCATGTATATAAATTATGCCTAAATAGATAAAATAAAGCAATAAGTAAATATCATGCATAAATTATTTAAAACAAGGTTTTAAAATTTTAAATAGTTCTCTCACTATTTTCTACAAGATGATAACCCTCCATATCACCTCGAGAGATTTCTACTAGAATTCTATTAATGGGCTAGGATCCATCCATCTAGGCATGGCCTTGAGTGTGCTCAATAAACTATGATAAGTGGATTAGGTAGGTAACTGATCTTACCAATTGTATCTCTATACAACTCCTAGATCAGTTAGGTGACAACACATTGCCTAAACATATCATATATGTTTCACCTAGCCTTTGCCTCTAGTTTCCATAATAATCAAGTTTCCAAGCATTCAGATTTTATGAAACTAGTTGAGTAAGACCCACTAATAACCAAACATACTCGTGTAAAAGTGTGGCCTTGAGTGTGCTCAACAAGCCTCCCATTAAAAGAACAACTAGGTTATCTTGCTATATGGTGGAAGACAACTTAATCATACGCGGTATGTGACTCAATATTTACCGAGGGATTTTATCCTTTTCATTTTATTAAGGTTTCATTTGATTAGCATGTATAGCATTTAATATATCGCATAAAATTAAATCTATCACATGCTATTCTACTAAGATGGTTATGGACTTTTCTACTATAGTTTCCTTGAGCCATAAAAGGAAACTAGTTGGCCAAATCCTGGGGGATAACATACATTAAGCACTTCATACCTTAGCTTGAATCCACCTTTAACTCTTCATGGCACCTTAAATCTCCATCTTCAAATTTACAAAATTTCTTTGCTAATCTAATCCTATTTCTAATTACAAATGAATGTAGAAACCTAGAGTTACATTCGAGGGGAGTTAGATGAGAAGAGAATTTTACAAACCCAGAATATAAGAGATAATGTAGGGTTCGTAGACCCTATTTGAAAAGATTTCCATAAATAGTAGTTTAACCAAACATCCACAAACATATTGGATCTATGGTCCACAACCATCAACAAACATCCACAATCTAGTTATAAACATATAAAGTAAACATGTTCAATATGATGATGATCTTGCATTTCATTTGAAAAATGTCACTCAACCATTAAGGATCATAGTGCAAATCATGTGGTGCTTAGGTTTGAAAAGATTTAGTAATTCTAAAAAATAATTTTAAAAATTACTTAGTAAAGGAATTGATCATATCAAGGCCTTTACCTAGCTCAAATAATATTTGAATTAATTCTATTAGTAAGTTCTTTCTAATTAAACTTCTTTAATTAGAAACCTAAACAAATTTAGGAAACTTCCTAATTTGAGTATTTGTCATAAACCATTTTAAAAGGTTACATGATCCAAATCATGTGTCCTAAATATTTTAGGAAGGTTCTTATCCACCTTTTAATCTTGTATTATCCATTCACTAATTGTAGAGTTCTAATCATTTTTAAAAGTCTTAATTTATTAGTAAATTTATCTTAATTAAAATCTATCCTAATCAGATTAGGATGTCATGTACTCAAGTTGACTTTCCATTTTAATTAAAATTATCTAATCTGATTAGATGTTGATAATTTAAATCATAATCCTTCAAGTTAGGGAGTTCTCATCAAATAAGGAAGACTTCATATTTTTTGGAGATTTAATATCAATCAATTTAAAATTGATTGATTCCATCAAGGATTCAAACTCCTTGATTTTAGGCATGTATCCTTAACATTTATGAGTCAATGATCAATTAAGGAAAGAATCCTTCCTAATCATTGAGTGTCCAATTTCTCCAGCAAACAGCCTCTTTCCATAAAGTGGTTGCATCCATGGCAATGGGAGGTATGGCATCCATGTGTGGCAGCGCCATGCACAACCTTTGTCATGAGTGCCGTTTCACATGTGAAGGGCATTCCTTTAATTTAGTAAGTGTCTAGCCACTCAAAAATTAATTCAAATACAAAATTTTATCCTTTAATTGAACCTTTCAAATGAAGATAATATTATAAAATTTTTCAAAATTAATTTTGCAAGATTACCTAGCCATTCAAAACTGATTTCCAAGCTATAAGTATTCTCTGAATTGTTTTCAAACTTTCAATAATTACTGGCTTAAATCAGCTTGTTTGGCCATGAAAATTTCTAGAAATAATCATCTTAGGGATGAAATCAAAGCATAGTACCTCACACATAAGACAACCTGATGTCTCAAGTCTAGGAAGTATTTACACAACTGACACGTACGAAGTATTGCATAGATACTTGAGTGAAATACCAAATGCACTTATCATGGCAGGTCAAGTTCAATGAACTTGCTTTCCTAGGCAAGCACCTACATTCTAGTTCTAAGTATCTCTATACTTCAACCTATAAGATCGGTTACTTACTTATCAAGTAAGGAACATAGAATATACCAGTCTCAATTATACATCGACCAGGAATATTTAGAGAGTATGCTTTGATACATAAGGATCTCATAACTGCAACTCATTACAGTTCCCTTGCAAGACATATTAATCTGATGGACTTCATCCAATTAGACTTATAACTTGTTATAAATGATGTCTTATTAATGGAGAAAAACCTTTAATCATTCAACATGAATGATATTATTGCATGATTGAAATCAAACCTTAACCAATCCTAATTGACTGCAGGGCTCATCCCAATAGTTACTAGGCCCAAAGCTATGGTAGATTAAGCAGTTTGCGCTCCCATCTACCAAAAAACAACTGCTAACAACCTTAGTACCAATAAGAACATAATAGAGATAATAAATATAACTTATAAGTTATTATTTGAGATATCTACTTTGGGTTATTCAAGTTGTTGTTTGAGATATTAGTTTTTGATTTTAAATTTTAATTTTATTAGTTGTTTACTTTTATAAATTTAATTATTAATGAATTATATGGATATGAAATATAATTTATTATTATATACGGATACAGATTCAAGTTTAGGTAACTCGATATTCATGAAAATTTTAATAATTTTTTTTATATAATCGAATTTTTAAACGGGTTCAGGTAATTACTGATTAATAGGTATGGTATTTAAGTTCATGTTTGGATAGTAAATACTAAAAGTATTCATGTAGTTACAGGGTTCTCGAGTACCTTACTTATTAATTATCTTAAAATTAACGAGTACCCTACTCGTTGATATCTTTAATTTTTACGAGAGGAGAGGAAATTTAGTCAAAAGTGAAAGAGAAAGTAAATAGTAAAGAAGAATATATCTATTAAAATTTAAAATTTAAAATATTTTTAAATTTATTTATTAAGAAAGTGTCTTTCAACGATTAATTAATAATGGATTTTTTTTTACAAAGAAAAAATATATTAATTTTTTAATATTTATTTATTTTACTTTAAAATTGAGTTTGAAAATTTTAAAATTAGGAGAAACATAAAACTTTAGCACCCAACTTTGTTTTTCAAGCCAAAATTACATTTACCAAAGGCACCTGAAGACTGATGTGATATACTTGTATGGTTGAGTCAAAAGAGCACTGTGACCAAATTGCAAAAAATAGTGCAGTACAGACTACTAAGAGCAGGAAAGGGGACCTAGTTATTAAAAACAAAAAGCAAAACCCACACGAGTAAAAGAACTGCACACGTAAAAGAAGAGAATCCATGATGATGAACATGATGAGCCATAATACACATACCCACCATCATTTCCCACCAAAATAAATAAATGAAAGAAAAGAAATTGTGTTCCCTAGACCAGCTGAAATGATTACCCACCGCCTTCCCATGCCCTTGGTTTTGACAAACCTAATCATTATCACTTCTAAATCCCTTCCCTATTACCATAACTTTACCCTCTCTCCATCATCATGACTTCCCGCTCTCCTTTATCATGAGCTTATCCCCCTCAATTTCACACTCCAAAGTCTTCCTCTTTTTCTTCCTTCTTAGAGGGCTTGACGAAAATAATTGATAAAAAAAAAATCGAAAATAGAGGCCAATTATAGTGTTCGGTTTGAACATTAACAACAATTATTGGATTTGTTTCAATTTTTATTTATAGATATAAAAATCAAAATTATCCAAACTGATTAAGTTTTGTTTTATTTTTAAAGATAAATTTTTAAATTTTAAGTAAATAAACTAAAGATAATATTAAAAAAAGTTAAAAATCTTTAATTTTTTAGAGGAACTTTGCAATCCAAATCATTAAAATTCAAAAAATCAGTGCAATTAGGGCAAAATCCAAAATATTGTAAATTAATCAAAAAATTTATTAAAATTGAATCGAATTGAATGGGAGGCGGTCCTACTTATTAGAATATCAAAGAAAATCAGACCTCCCAAAGAAAAAGAAAAAGAGCCATAACTTAGAGAGAAGAGAAGATTGATTCTTGCTTCTGAGTGATATTTGAATTATGTGCGATAATTGGTCAGTTTAAGTTGAAGTAGTTTTCGCTAATAATATATATATAAAAAAGAAGTGAGGATGAAACGTGAAGTTTAGGTAGGGAATTAAGGGAAGCAAATGTTTTGGACGTTCAAGTGCTACGTTGAAGCAAACCTGGGGCGTTTAGGATCGGGGTTGTTGATGCATCATTCGCCGCATGACTTCCGGGCTGAGGATTTCATCAATTATGACAGTGAACCCACAACAGCTTCTATTTCTTAAAGGTAAACACGGAATCGGGAAATCCGCAGTGAACCCTAATGCTCGAGAACGACCAGTAGCAACCAACCACGTGTCCACCAAACCAATTTACAATGAGCTTTAATTCCAGTTGGCAGTTTCTCCATGATTATTACTAGCAACCATCCTTAATCTTTGTTTTTCTTTTCTTTGATTTCCTTTATATGCCACGTGGCAGTATGTTTAATCTTGATACATATATAAATATATCTATTTATTGAACTTGTCGCTGCTCGCCCCCATTTCAATTAATAGGTTGTTTTATTCGTTATTTTTCATCTCCCACTTGATTTTCCCTTTAGCCCATTTTAATTCTGTTTTAAAAGCTTTTCTTGGAAAATACTTTTCCTAACTCCATCGATTTTTATATTTTTCCAAGGTAAGGTACAACACATACACCATAAAAGGCAAAACATTCAACAAAGTTTTCATGTTGTGTTGAGTAGCAAAAGAAAAAAAAATTTATTAATTTGTTATCATGTTCATCATTCCATTACTTTTTGTAAGTACATATCTAATAGTAGCAAATTACAGATCCTATTTTATGTTCGCGGTAAATCTGAAATTTATTCCATTTTCATACGTTTATGTAATTTCTTTGGTTGCGTTAATGGTGTACTAATAAGCATTGATTTGTTTAATGTTATGTTTTAACTCAGCTTAAAAAATAAAAGTAAAATTTGACTAAACGAAAATGGAGAAAGGAGGACAAATAAGTCATTTGAGAGGGAAGAAAGAAGAAGAAGAAGAAGACGGGCAGGGCATCATCGAGTTCGAGTAGGTACTTCCGTAAATCAAACAAAATCATCATAATATGGAAAAAGTGGTGGGGACAATCATGCCGTGTGCGTGGAACGAAGAATGAGTGAGAGAAAGTGTCGGGAGGAGATCTTATCTCGGCCGTTGATATTCTTCCTGTAAAGGCAAAGATAGTTCAAAAAAGGTCAGTTAGTCTTCTTGACCATAATAAGCCTACACTTACACTTGACACACGTGGAAGCTCTAACTCTAAGCCCCCCAAACTAAATATTCCACTTTGTTGAAGGTATCATATACCCCAACCGTGTTCACTTTTTTCCTTTTACTTCAATGCCCTCGTCTAAAAATGTAGTAAAAAAGTGTTTCTTGCTTTAAGTTTTAAATTTTTCAATATTACTATCTACTTAGTTTTCTTCCATGATTTTTGCTCTAGGGAATGAAAAAATGCATGCTCTAAGTAATTTCTAGAGTTAATATTTCGTGTTAAAGAAATGAATATAAATCACCTGATTGATTTTAAATAGATATATATATATATATATATATATATTCTTTAATTTATAAAATATGGTAACTTGTTTTGAATCTTCAAACTCATCGATGCATTATGCGTTGGTCAAAATAGTTTAAAATACTAAAGATTTGCTTCTACAAATGGTTAATGTCTCTTCCAAGGTTGGACTTGAATTAGGATGAATTGGATTGGAAAGAGGCATTTGGATTTACAAAAGATGGAGTATCGAAGGTTTTTTTAGTGTTTTCTTCTCTTATACCTAAGTTAGTAACAACCCTTAAGGGAAAAGAAAAAGAGAAAAAGGAGAAGATGAGAGAGAGAGAGAGAGCATGAATCACAAAAACTTTCCTTTAGATCAAGCCCATATCTATCCTACTTCACCTCGAAATTATTTCTTGCAAAATTGAAAATTTTCAAAAAATATTTAGGTAACAGACTATTCCAATACCTCTTCATAAATGGATCTAATGAACTCTGTAAATATTTGGATATTAAGTCTAATCACAACACAAGTAGCATGCTTTTTTGGCATAAAAATTGACTTATGTTTGTTTGGTGGTCATTGCGAAACTTATTTGGAATTTGAAGAATGCATAAAACTTTTCTATTCCATACTCCAATTATTTTTTTATCAATATTTGATATAATTTTTAATATAAAGTTGAAAATACATGCATTTTATCACCAAAACAAATATCCAGGAGCAATTCCATCCTAAAGTGAGTTTTGATTTCTCTTTTTTCAATTATAATACCTGATTAAATTTGACGTAAATTTAAAGATAAAATATATATAGACTCTCTTCAAGTTTGGTAGAAAATATAATTACCTCTCATTACTTTCGGAAAATAGCCTCATACCCCCCCCCCCCCCCTTCCTTCTCTAAAATTCGGTTGAAAATGCACCAAAGATGGAATGACGCTAATTACCACGTTAAAAGATGTAATGATGCTAATTACCAAGTTAATTTTAAATAAAAAGACAAGACTATCCCTTTTTTTTTCTTTTTTTATTATTACTTTTCTCTTTTTTTGTTTTGCTCAAGACATTTTATTTCTAGTTACAAAATTGTGAGATTTAATCAGCTATATAGTCTGTTAAAAGATTTAATTAGTTCTAAAATCATTTTTAATTACTACCAAATTAAGTTTTAATCAGATTAAATTATAATTGAATTATGTATTAAATATGTTAAATTATATAATTCAATTAGGAAAAATAATTATCATTCATGAAATTTTATTGAAAATAAACTTACTCCCATTAGTTTGAAAAACACTCTTTGTCTCTCTTGAAAGAGTAATTGATGATAGGATTCTTGTTCAAATTGTACTTCAAGCACTAAAAATACCATCAATCTGTTTATTTTTTTCCTTTTTTTTTCTGTCCGTTTTCTTTTTTTTTTGGTTTTAATCAATTTCTTTGTCCTTGAACTTCTTCTTACAAATTACTAACCATTGTTTTTTTGAACTAGGAATAGTTTAATACATTCATCTCAAAGTTAATATATATCTGAATTAAAGAAAAGTCTGTAATCCGATTAAAATCTAACTTAATTAAAATTTAATTTAATAGTAATTAAATATGATTTTAAAACTAATACGGTTAACTAAATTTCATAATTTTGTAGTTACAAAAAAGCCTAAGATAAAAAGAACTAAAAAATAAATATAACAAAGAATATATTTATCTTTTCATTTAAAGGGTGAATGTATTTTTTTACTAAACTATATGTTTCAAATAATCTTAAAGAGATAAATATGTTTTTTACTGAAGCTTTTTTTTTTCATTTTCTTTCTTAAATTTTAAAAAAAGGACAAAAAGTAAAGAGGAGGGCAACCATAGAAAAAAGAAAGGACAAAAGTGGAAAAGAAGGTAGATGACACTCGAGTAAAAATCAAGTGGGATCATTGCAAGGACAAAGTTGCGTGCGGGTCAGAATAATTACAGGAAATTATCGTAATGGGCCAGATGACGTGGAAAAAGATGACTGGCTAACTCACAAGAAAGAGAAAGAAAGACAGAGAGCAGCATTTCAAGAGGGAAAGGAAGAGAATTGAAGGGAGAAAAAACAAAAGCAAAGGAAAGAGCGTTGGTTTTTCCTTGTAGGAAGGGTGGGAGAGTCAAAAAAAAGAAAAAGGAAATTTCATTTTTTGTTGTTGGGGAGGTGCTATTGGGGCATGGAAGGGCTGGCCATGCTCAGGCAGCTCATCGGTCAGCTTCAAGAGCTCTTGCAACTCTACGGCTCTCCTCCTCTTCTTCCTCCTCCCCCTCCCTCTCCCTTTCACCTTCTTCACTTCCACCAACTGCCCCATCCCCCCGAGGACCACCACCGCAGGTTCCAGTCCTTTCTCTCCTTAGATAGATCTCTTCAATTTCTTCTTGCTCTCTCGCCTCACATTTCTCTGTCTTTCTTCACGATTTTTGTTTGTATTTCCTTCGCGGCTTCTGTCATTTCTGGGTTTTTTTTCTTCTTTTTATTTCTGACAATTATTAGGTGATTTAGTCGTAGGTTATCTTGTGTTACTCTGTTGTCCAATGTTAGGTCCTTTCGTTTGCATTTCTCGTTTTGAGATTTTTGTTTAATTGCTGTTATGCGGCTGTCGTGTTTCTCTGTCAATTTGTTGTTTTGTTTTTCTTTTCAGGCTTCCGCATGTTTATTACATTGCAAATATCATTATTACTTATCTCTACTCTTTTGCACAACAATTAGTGAGTGATGCCATTTTTAAGTTTTCACCACTATTCTTTCATCGTATTCCAATCACGTAGATTCTCTTTTAACTCCTTTGCGCTTTTGTTTTCCTTATCCCCTTTTTGTAATTTTTAGTTTTTTTTTTCTTTATTAGGGGTTGATGCTGTTTCCTTTCATCTTGTCATGGTCAACTTTGAACTTGCTGACCATTGCCTTTTGATAAATGATACTTGAATATCTACTCTTGTTGATTAGTCTGTGATTATGGTTGACTATGAATGTGGAATCTCATTTATTAACTGTTTGCCTCATGATTTTCCAGGAAAACCTTGGCGTAAACCTTAATTTTGTACTAATTATCAGTCCATAGACCAATCAGCTCTCCTAATTCTTTTCCCTTCCTAAATGACAAGAAATATAGAAAGTTAATTTACTAGTAATTCTACAAAATCCAGGGCCTTGGGCAAACTGTTGTAGGACTTTACTCATGTCAAGGTCTCCTTAAAATCTTTTGATTTTTCAAATGAATGTGGAGTGGACTGGCTTCTTGGTCAATTCATAATGCTCAGCTTGTGTGTGTGTGTGCTCATTTCATTTGTCAATTCTGTTGGTTCCCTTGTTGATACTCCACGGTAGGTGTTTCTCTCAATATTTCTGTATAGATATGCTTTATGGAAAAGCATTCCTCACATAGTTGAAAGTTTCTTTTAATAGTTCATGTAGTTTGACAGCATATTGGTGTCAACATTCTATTAAATGACAGGAAGAAATGAGGTCTTTGGCTGTGCAGTGATATGAATTTGGGCTCTTTCACTAGATACCATAAACATCCTGTTGCACATATTCTGGATTCATATAAATTACTAAGAAATACAGACTGAATGGTGAAAGCAATTACAATGACTTGGGAGAGTTATGTGTAACTGATTAGGTAGGTAGCTTTGTCATGGTCCAGTTGTACATTTACCTTCTATGTATCGTTTCATCAATGTTACTTATTCTTGACAAACTCTGATGAGTACTGTGAATGTTATGTTTGTGATTCTGATGCATTCCTGTACTTGATGTTTGGTCCAAATTTTAGCAAAAAATTTCAACTCCTAAGCTTAAATTTATACCACGATTACTTGTTAGGGATTGCTGTAGACCTATCAGGCATGCTATTCTTGAAATTCAAAGGATTAAGAGCCAGTAACAGTTATATCTCAAGTATAATTTCGTTCATCTGTTAATCAAGAAACATTAGTGTATGTTAGAACTAGTATAGGCATCTCACGTTGTCCAAATATTAGTGCCGGAGGCAATTTCTGGAGTTGGTCAAGATTATTATTTTTCTAACAAAAATGTTAGTTGGTTAACATATATCTTGCTAAGGTGCATTTCGAGGTTCCTTTTCTAAATGTTAGGTAAAGGCCGGTAAGGAAAATTTTAAAGTGTGTTTTACTTTGTTATGAAGATGCTAAGATACATTTTACTTGTTTGGAAACATGATATTATATCATGGCTGGAGCATACAAATTCTCATGGCACAATACTTTTGCTTGGGCTCATCATTATTTTTATTACAAAATGTCCACGAAGATGTTTATCCAGTGAATGCCAGCAACATAAGGGCTTAATTGAAATCAGGTGACAGGTTGAATGATCATAGTTCAAAAGTGATGTGAACATTGAAATCCAGATGGCATTGCTAGTTACTTGCATGATCACCTACTAAATTTGGATATAATCTCTAGCATTAGGCTGTAGTTACGTATGAAACATGTTGCTCCGCATACACAGGCAACTTTTTTTTTATGTGGATATGATGTTGAAAGATTTTTTGATTTGTGGGTAATGGTAGGATGTTTACATTTGTCTTTTTTGTAAATTTGATTAGTAGCTTATAGCTTTATCCTAGTTGCTGCTTGGGGGTATGGTTAGGTTGCAAGTAAAGGGCATAGAGACCAACTGCAGTTTCAAATTTGATTCACAACCATCTCATATTGGATGCAAATAAATTAATATTATGCTGTTTTGAAATTTTCTACTATAATTTGTATTTTTATTCATCCTTCAATTTTTTCTATGACTGTTTGGTTTTTTATCAATTTACTCACTGCAGTCGTGAACTAATTCTCCTGAAAATTTATTGTAAATGCTGCTAAAAAGTCCCTCTTTTTTTCTTTTACGTGTGAATGCCAATTTTACTTACTGCCACCACTCATTTATAAAGATAATCTGGGATCTCTCTGCAGTCTGCACTCACTTTACAGGAAAGTTGATGAACTATCTCTTTATGCCTGCTTAAACTAAACAGATCATAATAATTCTAAATATGTACCATGTGAGGTGCTCAATGGTGCAATTGGCACTACTACTAAAGATTTAAACATGTTTAAGCAAATGTTCTAAAATTTATTGTAGTTATCTAGTAATCATTAAGGTTATATCAAATTTAAGTAGAAAGTAGGAAACATGACTAACTCATGTTAGCTTCCATACAGGTGGTGCTTCCCCAATATCGATGATAGTTCTGCAGATGATTACTACAGTCTCGTAATGGCTGCTGGGAAATCTGGAAGTTGTAAGATGTTGGAATCTTTCAAGCCTCCGCCAAGCAAGAAATCACGAAAGGAGCGGAACCGAGGGAAATTACCTGGAAGTACCCCTACACATGAGGTTATGGAACAAGTTATTTGGAAAGAATTCCCAGAAGACCTTTTTGAAGCTGTCATTGCTAGACTTCCCATTGCCACATTTTTTCGCTTCCGCTCAGTATGCCGTAAATGGAATTCTTTGCTGGACTCACAAAGTTTCTCTCAGCATTGTGCCGAAGTCCCACAAGCCAATCCCTGGTTCTATACCATTACTCATGAAAATATGAATGTTGGAGCCATGTATGACCCCTCCTTTAGGAAATGGCACCACCCCACAATCACTTTTCTGCCAGCGAAGATGATTGCTCTGCCAGTTGCTTCTGCAGGTGGTCTAGTTTGCTTTCTTGATATTGGTCATAGGAACTTTTATGTCTGCAACCCTTTGACTCAGTCATTTAAAGAGTTGCCAGCTAGGTCAGTTAAAGTGTGGTCGCGTGTTGCTGTGGGTATGACTCTGAATGGGTATTCAACTGTTAGAGGTTACCAGATCCTGTGGGTGGGTTGTGATGGAGAGTATGAAGTTTATGACTCAGTAAAGAATTTATGGAGTCGACCAGGAAACATGCCCCCAAACATTAAGCTGCCACTATCACTGAACTTTCGGTCACAAGCAGTTTCCATTGATAGCACACTTTACTTCATGCGGTCAGACCCTGAAGGGATTGTGTCCTACAATATGGTTACTGGGGTGTGGAAGCAATTTATTATCCCAGCCCCACTACATCTGAGTGACCACACACTTGCAGAGTGTGAGGGCAGGATCATGCTTGTGGGATTGCTGACCAAAAATGCTGCCACTTGTGTGTGCATATGGGAGCTGCAGAAGATGACGCTCTTGTGGAAGGAGGTTGACAGAATGCCAAACATATGGTGCTTAGAGTTTTATGGGAAGCACGTTAGAATGACTTGTTTGGGCAACAAAGGTTTGCTCATGTTGTCATTGAGATCAAGACAAATGAACCGATTAGTTACATACAATGTGATGAGCAGGGAATGGCTGAAGGTTCCTGGATGTGTTGTACCACGGGGAAGAAAGCGACAGTGGATTGCATGTGGCACTGCATTTCACCCGTGCCTGACTGCGACTGCTTGATTTCCAACCCTTCACTGTGTTTCTGGCAGCACTGGCATTTAAAAGATGGTTTTTTCCAATTTTTCTGAATCTGCCACTGCATTTATGCTTGGCAGATAACAAGCTTTTGCTGCCAGTTTCTCATCAGCCGAATTTTCTTTATTTGTTTTAATGGAGTAAATGACAGTTCTACAAGATTGACCATTTTCTTTATTTTCTTGTTTTGTACAAACATGTGGATGAATAACTTTAGTTTCAGAAGAGACTTGTTTTAAGTGCAGCCGTTTGCAAATAGCTGTGCAAGAGCTCTGTTAGTCTGTTTAATTATGGTGAATTAAGATAATAGTACACAGAGAATTGAGTGGTTAGTTGCCTCCTGATAGGTTTGTTACTGAACAGAGTTCTAGTTTTAATATACTTGGTTGGCTAGGTAGTCCTTGTAAAAAGATTGTTGAAATCTCAGTCAACCTACCGTTTGATCACGGGGAGCCAGTTGCACGCCTGAAGAACATACTTTTTAACTAGAAATGATGATTTTGAATCTTTGATGGAAAGAGGGCTTTCAGGTGGTATGTCACCACCACTGAATCTTTTTCTGAATCCAAGATCAGCCATTGCCCAACTGTCTTCTCTCTTAAGACTCAGAGGATCGGCAGCAAGTCAGTTCTGCCTGAATAAAGTGGAGCACTTAAACCGTATTACCATCTACGGCCGAGATAGAAGTTCAATGGGCGCACATTCCAAGAACATTACACATCTAATCTTTGGAATTAAAACTTCCATGAAAATTAGAAGCAAATTTATGAACCAAGAGTTCCAAGATAACTTAGAAGCAAATTGATTATCCAGTCTAACCATATGCCATGACATCGAGGTATCATCATGTCAAAACTTTAAACCATAGTTTGCGCTGACATTAAACACCATTATCTGGTGAATCTGTTGGTTAAGCAGCATCATATTCATGCAGTAGGAATAACTGGATTCTCATGAAATGAAAAAGGTAACAACGAGTACTTATGAAATAGAACATAAGAGACAAGACGGGAGGTCTTATTCAAAATCTTAGTACTTCACAATATGAGTAAGCACATCTAGTAAATGCATCATCAGTTCCCTACAAACTAGCAGAAAAAACGGACACAATATGACAAGTCTCCTCTGCCATTTCTTGACATGGATGATGCAGACTTATGCCATGCCTCCGCTGGTCGCTGTCCTGATGATCTGGAAGAGAGCTGTTACAGAGATGAAAAAGAATTTGATCAGTAAACCGTGCAAATATTTTTCATTACCAACTAACCCTGGTGGGTTGTATTGCTAGGAAGCAAACGCTAGAGTCTAATTTGTAATGTCCTTGAAGATTACAACCCAAGAACATAACCCAAACAAAACATTGATGAACCCAAAGAAAACTCATGGATACAGAAGCAGCACATATCATATGCCAACGACCAACATGCACATAACAAACTACATCATCAACTAATGTCTTGCATCCGCTATATGAAAAAGTCAGCGTTGACTATTAAGGTATAAGGAAATAGGATGGCTGGTGAAGGATTAACTGGCAAGAATCTTACATGACCCAATAACAACGAATATGAAGAACCCAAGCAGCAAAGGGCCAACAGGATAATCCTTCCCCTTCTTGGTGGTTGTTTCAGGCACAGTTCCTCTCTTTGTAATGTTCTTCTCGAACTTCTCCACCTTCCTGTCTGCAAGGCGCCTTGATGTTGTCTGCACAAACCAGAAAAAATGGGACAACGCTTAATGTTGGATACTACAAATTATTCTTTTTTAAAAAAAAAATTTAACTTTTTCCAATCACTCAAAAAAAAATGTTTTTGGGTGACGGAATTTAACATTTATAAAGACACATTAGAAAAACATTCGATTTACATGAAATTTGAAAAGAAAGAAATTTTCATTCAAAAATTCTAAAGTGATTATAACAATGATGAATAATACTTTTCAAAAAGATAATGCACTTAAAATTCCCATTAAATGAATCAAATAATTTTCAAACGATTACATGATCCAATAATTAGGTATATAAATCTGCTAAATTGAGATCTACAAAGCTTTTGTTCTTAGCTAATCTCTGGAATCTACAATCGATTCTTTCCAGGAGGATTCGAAAAGATAAATGAAAGGAAAAGAAAGAAAAACAGAGAATCAGATCAGATCGAATTCAGCTACAAACAGATCAAGAAAAATATAAACAAATTAATAAAAGAGACAAATGTAAAAACCGGAAACCGATGATCACAAAAACAAATAAAAGAGGAAATAGAAAAATTACCATGATGAGTGATGACGGAGAGATCAGGTAGCCGGAGACGGTGGCAGGGAGAAAGCGTACGAAAATTTCAGGCAAATTCTTCTCTTTCCCTTTCCAGCTAGGCCTATTCGCTCTCTCTCTCTCCCCCTCTCCCTCTCTCCCTTTATTGCGAAAATCTCCGGGTCTCTGATTTACGAGTCACCTCTTTATAGCGGAAGACGGACAATTGAAGGGCTTCGGGGCGTAACGTCACCGACTTCTCTCTCATTGGTGCTGACCAAATTGAAACACGTGGCGAGGTTCAATTGGTTAATCGGACGTGTGACCTTATAAGCGTTGGGCCGAATCCAAATAAATTCGATATTTTTCTCTTTTTATGGAAGGAAAAAAAGTAATTAAGAAAAAAACGTACGTTCGATGCGAAAGGATAGAACCATATGTATGTAAGGCGTATGTACCCAAATCCAAAATCCAATTAAAGAAGATTAAAGTATTTTATGATCGAATTCAATTTGAGTAGTATAATTATTAATTGTTACAAGTTTGGGTAGAGTTTGAGTAATCATTTTAGGATTCTCATTATCTAATCTAATTATAAATCATAATTTTTTAATTTTTTATATATTGTTTTTATTTATAAATATTTCATAATGAATGTAATATTCACTAAAATTCATTAATTGTTATAAATATTATTTGAAATTTTAATTTATTAATTTAATTTTCAAATAATAATATACATAAAAATTAATTTTAAATTTATTTTAATAAGATATTTAACAAATAGAGGTATTTAATGATTAAATGTCTAAAATATTCTAGTACAAATTCAAATAGTAATTCTACAATTTAAACGAAAATTTATAAAGTTCACAGATACTTTATCAAATAATTATGTTTGAATTAGAATATCTAAAAGAAGCAAGTATCCTATTTGTTGACATTTTTAGAAATAGGATATCGACAACTATTTTAATGAAGCAGAAGCTGTGGACAAATAAAATCCGATGATGTGTATATCACTGTAGTAGTAGTTGTTTTGTATTTGCTGAATCCACAAATATATGATGATGAAGTCTACTTTTGAGGGCATGCTTGATTAGGGGAATGAATAACTATTTTTTCTCCATTCTCATTTTTGAGATAAAATTACATTTAGTTCAATGGAACGTAGCCATTCTAAGAGAGGCTCGAGTAGATATTTCAAAGGCTCCGTTGGTAATGGCTTTTTTGAGTTATTGGGAATAAAAAAAGAAAATTAGATAAAAATACTTTTTTACAATTTAAAAAATTACACTATAAAATAATACTAAACTTATTTTTTCTCTCTCTTCCTCACTCTTTCTAAAGCAGTTGCATTTTGGAGCTTTGATCATTGCCGCCTCGCTCCACTGCTATCCATTCTCTCTTATTTGTTGCTTCGCCATCTATTTCCAATCAAGTGCGAGATGCTACCCGAGAGGCTGCATTTTGTGAAATCAAGGAGAAGATCAAGAAAGCTAAATGATGAGAGGAAGGCAAAGAAAGCAAAACTGATGGCCAAAACACATAAGACATAGGGTAAAGGTAATGCTCCCAAGGTGCTGCTCCGAAGGGCCCTAATGGGCGGTGGTGGTGAAAAGCACAGAAGATACAAAATTTTTTATTTTATTTAAGAAAAAAGAAATGAAAATATATTAATATTATTTAATTATAATAAATATTATGAAGAATATTATTTAATAATATTATTTGAATATAATAAATGTAATAAAAAATATCATTTAGTATTATTTAAATTTAATGAAGAATATATTTTATTTTTTTAATATTAAATATTATTTAATTATAATTAAAGTTTAATTATCTTCTAATACAAAATATCATTAAATTATAACAAAAATATGTTTGTATTTTGGTGAAAATATTATTTAATTATAGTAAAAAGGTATTTTGATTTTATTACTTAGAATACTTTTATCTTTTAACAAAATAAAATTCTTTAATTTTAATAAAATGTATTTTTATCATTTACCACTTATTCCTTAATCATTCCTAAAACTATTCTTGTCAACCAATCATTGAAATAAATCATAATAATAATTTCTATCCTATTCTATTCTCATGAATCAAATTATATAATAACTATTTTTACTTTATTCTATTTCTACAGAATAACGATTCTATTCATTATCTATTCTATTATGTGAACTAAACGTATCCTGAAGTCATTAGAGATATAAACAAGTAAGGAATTTTGTTGTTTTGTATTTGCTGAATCTGCAAATATGAAAGATGAAGTCTAACTTTGAAGGTATTAGAGATATAAACAGGTGGGATACTTACTATTTTTTAGGTGCCTAATTCGGAACCATTTAGCTATCGATATCTGAACTTTATTAAAACTCGTATAAAATTGCAAAAAACTATCTAAAATCAAATCCTAATTGTAAAGAATTATTCATTAATTATCCAAACCCGTTAAATACTCGTTTATATAAAGTAAATTTTTTCATTTGGATACCTGTTAAATATTTGTGTAATAATATATTATTAATATTTATTCAAATAATAATTGACAAAATTGGTAAAGATTAAGTTTGCATCATAGTTCAACTAATATAAAAGTAATATTAATTAGTTTACAGAAAGGTGGGTTGGTTCAACTAATATAAATTAATATGACGTTTATTATTTTACAAAAAAGGTAGGTTAAGTGGGATGGAAAAGATAGTGTTAAGAAAAAAAGATAAAGGTTTAAAATTTTACTAAATTTAAAATTTTTATAACATTATATGTAATCAGGTTTGGATTTAAAAATACCCTAATCTTATGTTATCCGGTGGAATACCCACATGTACCTATATAACAATAACCTATTTACATCCCTAAAATGTACGGAGTAATGAGAAAATTTTTACTTTTCTCTCTTAAAAAGAAGGGAAAAATGAGGATACTATGTTGGAATTGTGGAGGACTCGGGAATCCTCGGACAATTCTAATGCTCCTAAAATATCTTAAGAGCCAAAATGCCGATGTTGCCTTCTTCATGGAGACAAAAAAGAATAGTACGGAGATGGAGAGGTTATGGATTCTGTTTGGGATGGATGGTTGTCTACTAATGGATGTTATAGGAAGATTAAGGGGGTTTGGCTTTAATGTGGAGAAGAGATGTTGATATTGTTGTAGTTTCATATTCAAAAAACCATATTGATTCAAAGGTTCAGGTGCGAGGTCACAAATGGAGATTTACTAGGTTTTATGGGATGCCATAAGCGATTGATAGGTTTCAAAGTTGGTGATTACTTCGGTAATTGTAAAACAGATCGTAGTTTCCGTGGTTACGCATGGGAGACTTTAATGAAATATTTTTGACAAGCGAGAAGGAGGGTGGGAAAGACAGAAGAGAGTCACAGATGAGGGAATTTCGAGAAGTAAGTGATAACTGTGAACTAGAAGGTTTGGGTTTCAGAGGACCAAAGTTTACATGGTGGAACAACCGTGAGGAAGAAGCCTTCATTAAATGTCGTTTGGACAAAGCATTGCGTTCTGATAGTTGGCATGAATTATTTCCGAGGGCAGCGATCTTTAATGAATCTCCTGGGGCATCTGATCACTTCGCCGAAAGACTTGATTTATTTCATCTTCAGCGTGTAAGGTGGAAAAGAAGGCTCCGCTATGAAGAAGCGTGGTTATATGATGATGATTGTAAGCGAATGATTGTGGAAGTGTTGAGTAACAATGATGGCAGTCACAGAAGTCTGATGAAAAAATTGGGACTGGTCAAAGGTAAGCTAAGTAACAGCAAATCGAATCCATTACACAACTTATAGGCAGCAATAATGAAAAAGATAGACGAATTGCAGGCCAGTCATCAATCCGGCTTTGAATTACATAAGATTAAGCAGATTCAAGGTGAAATAAATTGTTTACTTAGGGAGGAAGAGATGACGCGGAAACAGAGGTCTTGAGTAGAATGGCTCAAGGATGGCGATACAAATACAAAATTTTTCCATCAAAGAGCGAAAAAGAGAAGGAAAAAAAAAAAAGCACCATTTGGGCTTTGATGACATTTTGTCTCAAGGATGACGGTGCCTGGATAGACTCACAAGAAGAACTACACATAGAGGTGATGGATTTCTTCTCTAATTTATTTTCTACTTCAAGACCTACGGATTTAGATGACATTTTGTCCGGTATTCAATCGAAGATCTCTTCATGTATGAATGTGAGGTTGAACAATTCTATATCAAGAGATGAAGTCCGTACAACCCTATTTCAAATGAACCCATCAAAGGCTCCTGGTCCTAATGGTCTTTCGACCATGTTCTTCCAAAAATTTTGGAATAGTATAGGGGATGAAATTGACAGATTTGTTGTTAACTTCTTGGAAGGGAGGGCCCAAAATTCCAATGTTAATCACACACACGCATAGTTCTCACACTGAAAATTTGTCAACTTGAAAAGGTGAGCCAATTTCGGCCTATAAGTCAATGTAATGTGTTATATAAAATAGCTTCGAAGGTCCTTCCCAACAGCTTAAAACCTATTCTACCGGTTGCTGTTTCTGAAAATCAGAGCACCTTCATGCCAAGAAGACTAATTTCAAACAATATGATTGTTTCCCATGAAGTTATTCATGCCTTGCATAATAAACGTTAGGGTAAGGTAGGAAATTTCGCTCTAAAGTTAAACATGAGCAAAGCCTATGACAGAGTGGAGTAGGTTTGTGTGATGGAGATAATGTTGAAGATGGGCTTTATTGGTACTTTTGTAGAAATGATATGGAGATGTTTGACCTCGGTATCTTATTTCGTTCTTGTAAGCGGTGTGCCAAGCAACAGATATGTGCCAACGAGAGGATTACGTCAACGTGACCCTCTTTCTCTTTTCTTTTTTGTAATTGTTTGTGGAGCTTTATCTGGCTTGCTTAATAGGGCATAAATTTATGTCGAGGAGAACTGAACATTACTCATCTGTTGTTTGCAAACAGTGGCATGATATTTGGTAGGGCTCGTGGACAAGAGGTTTGTGCTTCGAAGGCCATTTTTATGAAATACGAAAAAGCTTAGGACAGAAAATAAATATGGAGAAATCGGCTTTGCTTTTTAGCAGGAATATTGCAGAAGAGGATAGACAAATGGTGAGGAGAATTCTTGGTCTTTATGATGTACAATGGGGAGGAATGTACCTAGGGATGCCGTTAATTGCAGGGGGTTCAAAGAAGCAGATTTTCAATGTTGTGGAAGGAAAGATTGCGAAGAAGATCACAAATTGGAGAAATAGATTACTCTTTGTGGTTGGGAGAGAGATTCTCATTAAAGCAGTAGCACAGGCAATCCCAGCATATGTAATGAGCTGTTTTAAGCTCTCTGACTCAACTTGTCAAGAAATTGATTCAGTGATAGCTCAATTTTGGTGGAGTGGTAATAGTAAAGATAACAAAAATTCATTGGACGAATTGGAAGTCATTGTGCTCTTCAAGATTCATTGGAGGGATGGGTTTTAAAGACATCAAGAGCTTCTATCTGGCAATGCTTGCTAAACAGGGCTGGCGACTACAAATGGAAGAGACAACTCTTGCGTTTATGGTTCTTAAAGCAAGATATTTCCCAACAACCGATTTTAAGAATGCTCCAATTGGATCTAATCCTAGCTACTTGTGGAGAAGCCTTAAAGAGAGTTAAGGGTCTAATTCGGAGAGTAGGAGATGGGAAGGAAATTAGTGTTAGTCGAGGTAATTGGCTGCCATGTGATTCACCTAGACCGATTATGAGTTTTAAATGCGCTGTAGAAGACGACTTGTGGGTTTCAAAGCTGATAATTGAAAATACAGTGACATGGAATGTGGAAAAAATAAATAACATATTCCTTCCATGTGAACGGGATCTCGTTTTGTCAATACCTTTGAGCTTTAGAAGGTCTAGAGATAGGCAAGTTTGGTTCTTCAACAACCATGGGAGGTATACAGTGCAATCGGGTTACAGACTTATCCAAGCTACTTCTCTGAATAATGTAGTGGACTGCTCAAATGGTAATTGTTTGGGACGTTGGAAAAAGATCTGGCAATTACATATTCCTAGGAAAATCATTTTGTTCTTGTGGAAAACCATTAACGGTTTTCTTCAAACACAAAAAGCACTGATTCAAAGAAGAGCATATGTTGAAGGAAACTGTCCTAATTGTAGAGATGAGCTGGAAATTGAATACCATTATTTGTGTTGTTGCCCATTGGAAAGGGCTGTATGGATGATATCTAAATGGGGTTTCCGATACCTTGAAGAAAATTTCAGAACAGTGATAGATTGACTGCAATATTTATGTGATATAATGGAGAAAGAGCAACTTGAAGAAATAATGGGGGGTTTTATGGGCTGTCTGGAAGGCTTGAACCTCGGCGGTTTTTAAAAATCAAGCTGCAGCCGGTGTAGGAGTTGGAAATTGGCATCAGCACTATATCGCAATACAGATGTTAATAAGGCACATGGAAGCTTGTCTCTTCAGCAAACAAGGATAGTAACATGGTGTCTCCCAAGGGTCTGTAAAATGAATGTGGATGCGGCATTAGTTGGGAAGAAAACGGGTGCGGGCTTTGTAGTTAGAGACGAGAATGGAAAACTGATTCTTGCTGGGGGGCCAAATTGAATTTGGAACCTCTGCTGAAGAAGCTAAATTGGTAGCTGCTGTGTGGTCTTTACAGTGTTGTAAGAGGGAAGGATTAACGATACCTGAATTAGAATTGGACAACTTGATGGTAGTTAACTGGATTAAAGAGAAGGAAGTTAATGGAGTGTTGGGTAATATAGTGGGAGATTGCATTGTTCTAATGCACGAGGTTGGCTGTGAATCTATACAATATTGTCCAAGAGTGTGTAACAATGTAGCTCACTTGATTGCAAAAGGAGTGAAGGAGATGGTTGAAGAAGCTGTGGTGTGGAGGAAAATAGAGGATGTGTTCAGCATTGTTCAATATGCCGTGCGTAGAGATAGAAGGAGCTCAAATTGAAAGCATTAAGATGTGGAGAGGTTAATGTATTTTTTCGATGATTATGTGACTATAGGATACCTTTTTTCCCTTTCCATGGTTTTTATTTTATTAGGTTTTTTTATGAAAAAGTTTTTAATGAGACTCTTAGTTACGTATAAAGAAAGGATTTAAGATAAACTGATATGTTTTTATTAAAAGTTCTAGTTATGCTTAGTTTGTAAGATATATTGATGAATCAATAATTAACATCATTCTTCTAAAAAAATAAAAGGGAAAAAGAACAATGAATTGCGAAACATATTTTAAGTTTGAAATTTGAATATTGTGGGAGGCCAAGCTCAACGCAAAACAAAGAAAACAGGTAAAGGGCGAGCTCAGATGTTACTTTTCTGAAGCACACAACACAGACTCAAGAAAAAAAAAAACCAAAAATGTTTAGTTATTGAAACTGCAAAGAATCATTCAACAAAGGGTCTATTATTAATAAACTAGCATTTCTGAATTTAGCAGAACAAACTCCATAAAAATGTTTCAAACATGGTGAGGCGTTTTCACACTATGTAACCAAATCAAAGTCCTCATTCACTTGTCGATAGCAGGCAAAACCACTATATATACACATTTGATACACAATCCAAAGCCAGAAAATAACATGCTTTGGGATGAAACCAACTTCTTAGTGTTATGGTAGTGCCTTGAAAATGAGGGTTTAAGCATCAGCATTTTGCCCCAAACATTACCTCAATTTGAGTCATTCAATACATTTTTATAATTTAAATTAACAAAGTAGACATCAACTCCAAGATAACATCAAGATACTAGATGAAATAGGGCTATCTGATTGACAAAAGATAAATTCTGGTAAAAAGTAAACAATAATTTCTAATATGATTTAAGCAATAATTGTATCTACTCACAATCTTCACTGTTATTGAACCTCTAATCTGAACTAATAGTACAACTCTACAGCCAAGTACAAAAGAACATGAATCCATGACTGTCAAATACTAAGGATGAGAAAATTGTGCAAGAAAAACACTATAAAATTGAAATAGTAAGAGTGCAGCTTATCAGCAAGCCTGCAGGTTAAGGAGTTATGATAGAGAAAGAGCTGTTCTCTAGGCTGAAACAGCATACAATAGCATGTATAGCTCTCTGCTTTCAAAACCCTTAGAAGTTCCATTTATGACAACTGGCACCAGAATAAGCTTTCACGATGAACTGCAGGAAACCCCAAAAACCTGTGGATCTACTCCTAAAACATCATCAACTTGCAGATTATCACAAGGTTAGATACATTTTGAGGTCACCTCCAAAAGTTTAAGTGAGATAACAGGCCAAGGTTGTACACATTGGATGATCATGAAACCAGTTCCACCCAATTTTTCAACCGTCCATATCATCTATCCACATCAAAACCAGTTAATCTTGAACTCAATTAATCAGCCTTATTCATCATGCTCCATTCTCCCATCTTCTTTAAGTATTTCTACCATTGGCTATAATTTCTATTTCTTCAACTTGAGAACCACTGTCCTCTTCTTGCCTAGGTTTTTCACAATTCTCCACTACCCCTCTATCATTTGCTTTTTCTACATCCACAACATGTTCTTCATTAATCTTCTTATCATATTCCAGAATCTCTTCTTCCTTAACATCTATAATTACCTGAAGAAGTTCCACTGGAGTAGCAGCTGGGTCTAGCTCCCGGCAACCCTTTGGAGCATTGGAAGCCTCTTGACCTGTAAGCAAGTATGAAGGAACTTGATGAGAGAAACGAAACATCTCTTCTCTTGGAATCCTTCTAATTTCTCTATGGTCCAGATGTTGGTGAAACACTGTCTTGAAACCAGCAACCTTGATAAGCGGAGTAACTGTCACACCCAGGTCTTCGTTGTAGTCGTCAAGTACTTCTACCATATCATACTTGTGTATTACTTCATCGGCTGTTAACTCATTCCATTCAGGGGACCAGTTCCTATAGATAGCCCAAACATCACCCTTCCTTGGATATATATGAATGGCCCCACGCACCCCTTTTGTCCATCTAACCTTGTGTGAAAAAGAATTAAGTGAGCTGTTGATCTCATGCTTGCCTATTCTGAACTCCCCACAGGTTTTTGAGAAACCAGAACCTACCCAGTTAAGTGGACCCAACTCACTGTTAGTTTTTGAATTAAGCCAGCTGATCCGCATCTTGAATGGATTCAGAGAAATAACATTATGGATCATGGCATAATATCGAGGCATCCCATCATCATCATCATATGCAGCCCATACCTGGTTATCTCCAAAAGATTTTTCAGTTCGATCCTTGTCAAAGTCATGAAAATCTGGATCTGGGACATTTATGGACATTGCTTCCAATGTTTCCGCATCAGTTTTGACACAACTGCCAGGAAAAGTCTTGGGACAATGATCCCCATTGATTTTATCAACAAACCCTCCTAACTTGTTCTGATCCTGTGCTTCCTTGTTTACCAAAGATTTGTTTTGTTTCTCATTTGCATCTTCATTGCCTATAATATCTTTGGATGCCGTAGCTGCTGATGACGAATTCAATTCTAGCAGTTTCTTTCGAATTTCTCCCTTGGCCTTCTCCACCAGCAGACTTTCAATTTCTATCTGAGAGATATCTCTTGCACTGTTGTGCTTAGTGGTTCCATTGATCCAACCTGTTTCTGAACTACCTAGTTTAGATCCAGATAGATTAGCTGTACCTCCATTTCCTACACCCATTTGATTGGTAATATTAGTTCCATGGGTGCTTCCACTACCATCTTCCATGCCTCTCCTTCTCTTAGCAGCATTAGTGTATCCAGTTGAAGAAGCACCGCTTGCCCTTTTAGAGGCATGATGCTTTCTCCGCATGGCCTCTTCTCTTTTTATAGCTGCCTGCGCTTCCTCCCGCTCTCTCCTCACTTTCTCATATGCTTGCTGGACCACACTTGCAGCTTGAGCTGCAGTTGAGGCACCACCTGTCCTGGAAAAAGGACCCCATTGGAAGTTGCTTTGACTATATGAATCATGACTACTGAATCCTGTGGCATTAGATGCGGAAGCATGGTTTCTTCCTGAATTACTTGTGTTTCTGTTAGCTGCTTGACTATTTGTGCTCTGCCGCTGTTGCGAATAATTCCAAGAGGTAGAGGTAGATGTGGTTGGGGGAGCGGTTTCTACAGCCAAAAATGGCTCATGGCAGTTGGGGCACAATAGATTATGATTAAGATACACTCTCAGATACTCATACTGCATCCTGCATCGGTGACAGACAGTCCAGAACGTATTTGGTTTTGGCTTATGAGATGATGCCGGATTTGAAGACTGACCAGGACGGTTTGACGTACGACCAGCAGGGGTCGAAGACTGAGCAGCACGTGCGTTACTCTTGGAATTCCTCACACTTGAAGTGGTTGTTTTGGTGACATTGTGAAAACCATTTGCCACTTTTGATGCTGTTGAACCTGCACTAGGTGTTGAAACCTTTTGCATTAACTTCCCACTCCTCTTCTGGTCGTATGCTACTCTCTTAGCCTTATCAGACAACAAACTCCATGCCTCTGAAATAAGTTTAAATGCCCCATCAGCTCCTACAGACTTATTTTTATCAGGGTGAAGCATTAAAGCAAGCTTCCTATATTGTTTCCTCACTGCTTCATCATCAGCTTGTGGATTCACACCGAGTATGGCATACCAATCTGCTTCCCCATTTACTTTGTTCTCTGCAGAAAAATGAACATCGAGTGTTGCTATCATTTGGGAAATACCCTCAAGCCCAGGATACAAATTCTGGGCCTTCAAAGCAAATTTCTTTGCCCCCACAATATCCTTGGCCATGAACTTCTTCTCAGCAAGCTCTTTAGCTCTGGTGGCCTCATCTTTATTGCACTCCATTTCCCTTTGCCAGCGTTGCTCTCTAATGGAAGAGCCACCAGAAAATTTCTACAAATTTCAGCCACCCCACTTAACAATTCCTCAGCTTCTGTGTTTTCTCATACTTGAGGAAAAAAAAACAGAAAAAGCCCAAAGCCTACTTCAAAACGGATACAAACACAAAAGACCAAGGTAAGAACACTGCCCAAAATCATAAAAACAGGGATACGTAACAAAAAAGGAAAAACAAATTGAAAAGAGCATGCAATTATCGTCAAGAAAAGAACTTGTTAAGGCTAAAAGCTCAGTCAAGTTATTCATTTCCAAATGTACTAACAAGCCAACAAAGTGCGACATCTGAAAAGAAAGAGAGAAAAGTAAACACAAACCATGTTCCTTCTCCCACATGAGTTATCTGGCAATTATTGTAGACAAAGATACATCGAATGGTATAAAGAAACGTTTAAGAATAAAACTAATCCAAACCAAGTTACAAAGAAAACCAATCCATATTAACACGCAAACTAACATCAATGGATCTACGTCAAGCTTATGCAAAAGGCAAACAGGCGAATCACGATTAATCAATCAAGACCCAGAATTTCATATCAAATGATCAGCTTATGAAGAGTATTTTTCAGGAAAAAAAATATGGTGAAATTATTACCTTATAATAAGAACTGAGCTAATAGATGGAACATTCTTTTGTATCAGAGAGACACCATGGACATACCTCCATCACCAATTTTTTTTTTATGCCCCCCTCTTTTCTCTCTCAAATCTTAAAAAATGCCCCAAAAACTGGACCTTTTCTCAAAACCCCTCTTAACCCAGACAGGACAAGCCTTTCCCCCTATGACCATAAAACCACAATAACATTAACAAATATTTTTTAGTGGTATGGGCTTTTCTTTGTCTCTCAATTTGCATTTTCTTGTTAACCCTAAGCATTTTTTTTTATATAATTGGTTGAGAATCCTAACCATGGTTAACTTTTAACTCTTCAAATGGGTTTATAGCATTGTCAATGTCCAAAATATGGCAAGTTTCTTTTTTTTGTAATTTGGTCAATTTTTTTCTCCTCTCAAAAAATATATTTTTCTATGTGAGCAATAATTTCTTTTCTATCATTGAAAACAATAAAAAATGGGAGCATGAAATTAGAGGTTTACATAAATTCATAATTTTTGACAAATTCACAAGATAAGTATGAGATTTTATATTATTTTTTTTCACATTTCTCTTATTTAAAAGGCCATTAATATTATTTTTTGATATTTAATGACGTACTGACAATATAAAATATAAAAACATTTATGAGTCAAATTCAGCCCAATGATATTTGCAAACCCAAAATCAAGCTCCCACCATCCATTCAAGTTAAGTATATTATTTTTAAAGTCGACTTTAAATTTAAAAAGTCATGTTTATAATTCATTTTAAATTGACTCGATTTAAACTCACAAACACCTCTAATACTTAATGAAAATATATTATTTATAAACAATTGTTATTTTTTTCTTAAAAGCTTAGGTTTAACTTTTAAGATTAAAATTCCCATCCTCTCTCACACTAATTTTATAAAACCAAAAAAGGAAAAGAGAAAGATTTGGTCATTTTCTTTTAAATGGTGTATATGCGTACACAATATTGTACTTGACGTAGGTATAAGTAGGGAATTCTTACCAACTCCCATATCCAACTACTTATAGAAAGATAGCTAAGACAGTTTTGTTTAAATTTTTGGGTAATCAAAATAAATTAGTTTTCCATTTTTATGATTATGTTCCCTAATATAAAGGACCCATAAAAGAGGGTCAGGGATTGAAGTCTCTTCGTTGACCATTCCTTTATGTTTTTTACTTTTGTTTTACATTGTGTATAATGTAAATAAATATCGCTATAACTTCACTTCACTATATGTTCTGAGTTCTTATCAATTCACATCTCCAATTACTTATGCCTATGGGACACAGCTAACATAATGCTCTTTAAATTTTTGCATTGATCAAATCATTTTTAGCTAGAAATACATGCCCGACTTCTGCTCTTTGTAAAGCCTTTGATTCTTTTATTCGGGATAGAATTGTTTATATAAACTATGATAATCATGATATTAACTATGATTGTTAAAAGAAATCTCTACAGAAGTTCTATATCGACAAGACTTTTTCTTTTTCTTTTTTATTTTTATCAGGAAAATTTAATTTTGTTTCGAGCTGTTAAAAACCTAAAGAAAGAATAAAGTCTCACCATAATATTAGGCTATTAGAATGTAAAATTTAGGATAAAATACCCTACTCCTTAATTTTTAATCGAAATTTCAAGCGATTTTATTAATTTTTAAAATAGACACTCCATCCCAAAAGTATAAACATCGTTAACAGAGAATATGAAAAGATTAAAATACCTTTTTTATTAATTTTAAAAAATATTATATAATTTTTTGTAAAAAAAATCAAAATAAATAATTCAGGGACACCGAATCGGTGCTGCCCTCCACCTCCTATAATAGTAATTTTTAAAATTAATAAAGGGTGAAATTATCTTTTCAATATTGTCAAGTCATCAAACTAACAAAAAAACTAACTATTGATTAACTGCTAGACCTATGTGTCTAGCAAAAGATATTTTTTGGACCGGAGTGTTCATTTCAAAAACTAATTGACCTGCTTGATATTTTGATTAAAACTTTGAAAAGTGGGAGTATTTTATCCTAGAATTTAGTGTTTGACTCTAAATATCACTAGTAAGGATGTAAACGGATAGGGTACCCACTTTTTTGAGATACTCTAAACCCATTTGAACTCGAGTCGGGTATTAAAAGCATTACCCGAATTTGTCCCGTAATCGAATATATTATTGGTTTATTTTCAAAATAAAAAATTATGTCTCTTCATATAAAAAGTTATAAATGCAAAGTTATGTTTTTTCATATGAGAAGTTGTGACAATTGAAAAGTCACATCAATTGAAAGATTATGTTTCATAGTGTGACATAATGTGACTATTGGATTATAGGTGGTTGTTCATATGAAAAGTTAAGTCTCTTGGTAAAATAACATATTGGAAAAACACCTTTAAATCTAAAGGTTAAGAAACAATTAAAAAACACCACTACTCAAAAGTTTGGATATGAAAAATGATATTTTCATATTATAACTCAAATGTTATGTCTTATGATATAAATGGTTACCTTTTCATACAGTAATTATAGGAACAATGCCTTTATCCAAAGCTTTTGTCTTGCAACATGCAAAGGTATCTTTAAGACATAAAGATGTCCTGATGAAAGTGTTATGTTCTTAAAAAAGAGACTTGAAATTTTATATAAAAGATTTGTTGTCAACCATTTTGACACACCAAAACAAACAAGACAAAAGTTAGAAGAGAAGTGTATTGTTTTAAACAATAAACACTTTGAGTTCCTATCATTTATCAAAAGCATCCAAATTCCTTATTGTTAGTTAAATAAGCTCAAAGTGTAATTGTTCAAGAAGAGGAGTGAATTGAACTTCTTTTGAAAATCTTTGCTAAGTATATGAATATAAAAATTTTCTTGTAAAAGTGTTTCTTTTGAAAAACACTTTGATTAATGAAAACTTATATTTGAATCAAGTTTAAATGCTAAGAATCTTAATAAGAAAATGAGAAACAAGAACACAAGGATTTTTATAAAGGTTTAGCCTCTTTGCCTACATCCTTTCCCTTAGTCTCACTACGAAGTTTTCAATCTACTATAGAAATACCTTTTTAGGATTCAAACACAACCTTCACAATAGTCTTTTTAAGGTTTTTCACTTGGTTAAGGTATAGCCACATAATACTACCTTTTAATGGTTAAGGTATAACCAATCTATTCAATACAAGGAGTGGGAGATAAAAGCTTTTAATGCCTCTAGAAGGCTGATGATGAGAGTTAATGCAAGTAATACACAAGATGAGTACAATGATGTGAAAAGATTTCAACTTAATGAAGACTTAAATACAAGCAAGAGAGTAATAAATGAACTTAAAGAGTTTGAAGATGCTTTCTTTCTCTTGAGTAATTTTTTAGAGTCTTCTTTATCTTCAAAATAGGTGGAAAGCCTCAATTTTTAGTGTTGACGATGTTTGGAGTCGTTAGATGTCTTTCAAGAGAAAAACTAGCTGTTGGGAGCATTTAATGCTAATATGTTGTGACTTAGGGATCGACACTTTGTGTTTGGGGTGTCGATCTTTCTCTGTTTTTGTTCCTCAAATATAACTAAAGGATCGACCTCTTGAAGGCTGGGGGTCGATCCTTCTTTGCATGCTTAAGAACGAAAACTTCTCTTTTGTTGAGGGGACAGACCTTTAAGAAAGGAAGTGTCGATCCTCACACTTTAGCGTGAGAATTTTGCTTTCTGTCTTCCTAGGGATCAACCTCTAGCCTTGGGGGGTCGGTCCTTTTGATTTCTAAAACCTTAACTTTTCTTCTTGACTTTCAAGGATCGAACTATTCCTCTTGGGGGGTTGTTCCTTTGTATTCCAGAAGCTGATTTTTCACTTGGTTTTCATTGGGATCAACCTTCTTTTTGATTTTTTTTTTGGGGGGGGGGGGAGGTTCAATCCTTTGACATCTAGAGGCGTATTCTTATTTTTCTCCATGAGCATTGACCTACCATCTACTATGGGTAGATCCTTTGTTTTCTAGTAGCTCATTTTGTTCTTTAGGGGGTCGATCCCTATAGTTGCATTCATTAGATTTTCCTTTTAACTAAAAAACCTTTCTAAATACTTGGGCGATATTTTCATAATTCAAAAACCATTTCAAACATTTGTTAAACTAATTTTGATCATAATAATTTGTCAAATAAAAATATACAACAATTTTAAAGCTAACAATCTCTCCCTTTTTTATATGACAAAATTATGAGCAAAATTTACTTGAAAAACTCCCCTTAACTTGGTTAGTTTGTAAGTCCTTGATTTTGCAAAACTAAGGATTAAATATGTGAGTTGCCCCCCTTTAATCTAAGCACTTAAGTTTAAATTAAAAAATTTTTTCAATTATGAGTAGAGCTTAGCAAATATGCTCATCAATCATTTGCCCCCTTTTTGTTACATCAAAAATAGTTAGAGAAAAATGAGACAACAGTTTTAAAGCATAGTAGAGTATTTTTAATGGATCAATATTAAACAAGGTGAGAAACAAAGACATTCATTGATCATGCTTAAATATTACAAGGAAAATTGAAGCACAATCAACTAACATAAACTCCAAATGTGCCAAAACCATAAACAATGATCCATAAACATAAACATGGGTCTAAAATGTGAATGCAAGACATGAAAGGAAAGTCATCCAACATAAATTAGTTGTTTCCTTTCAGAAAGTGTTTTTCAACATGTTCTTCCAAGGCTTGTTAATGCTGAAGCATGCACTAAATGATGCTATCAACATTGTTGAAGTGAGAGTCTATGGCTTAACTTGTCTTATTAAATCTTGACTCGATGGTGGACTAAAGTAGATCGAGGTGAGAATAAACAATGACAAATCGTGAGTCCATTTGGTTCAATCAATTCATGACTCGAGTTTCCATTGAGTCTAATCTGTTGGTCCCAAGTAAATGTGCTAGAGGGGGGGTGAATAACACAATTTGGCTATTTCAAAAATTGTCTTTAAGTGTAGACAAATGCAAGACAAAAGAAAGAATGAAAATAAAACAAAAACAAAGTAAATAAGATAGCAGAATTTAGAGTGGTTTGGTCCAAGACCTACATCCACTACCTTGATTATCCAACCAAGGATTTTCCAACCAATCCACTAAGAACCGGTGAAATTAATAAGCTTTCACCAAGCTTAACAATGGCTTTTAATAGGCTTAGCTAAAACCTTTCACAATAGTTTTTACCGGGCTCAACTATAACCGAACACCTAACTTTTCAAGGCTAAGTTAGAATCTTAACTCAAACAAGCAATCCTAGCTTGATTGAACCCCTTAGAGTGACCCTTTCACTCTAAGAACATAAAGAGAAATGAAAAAAAAAGTGTACCTATGATCACAATGTTGATCTAAGTGGTACAAGTTGAAGTTCAAAATACAATTACAAGGATAGGCGTTGAGTGCAGTGAAGTGCAAAGGATGTTTTCTGGTTTTTCAGCTCTTTTGTGTGTTTTTGGAAGCCTTTAATACACTTCTAGCTATTAGAACCCTTTTTTATACTAGGAGAAATAACTCTGATGGTAGTTTGACAGTTTTCTGGCCATTGGAAACAATTGGGAGTTGGTTTTAACCGTTAATCTATCTTTTAGTGCAGAATTCAAACTTGCAGGCAAAATGCTCTTAGTTGACTAACCGGTATCTTAGTCGACTAAGTTGTCTCTATCTTCTGCTCCCAGTTTCTGGCAGTTTTGGTAGGTACATTTAGTCGACTAATTCATTTCTTGGTCGACTAAGTTTGTTCTGTTTCTCAACACTCTTCAGCCAGCCAACTTTTGATTTAAATCTTAGCTGACTAATTCTTCATTAATCGACTAAGGGTCTTCTGTCTTGTTGATCAATTGTGGCTTCCTTATTTCTATGCTCTTTGATATGTGCATTTTAATGATTGATTATTTATATAAATTTTATCCTGCAAACTCAAGTAGAAATATTAGACACAAATGAAATGGGAATGTTTTATTATCATCAAAAACTAATGGAGCCAACACAATCTTGCCATCATTGTATGAAAGGCATCCTCAATATTGAAAACATTATAGGGCAGGGTAGGAAGGACAGACAGAAAGGTGTTAGGGGCACCTAGATCATTAGGAGGTGAAGGGGGTGGAGGAGGTTTATCATGAATTGAAGATCGGGGTGGTTCATTATCAATATCCTGTTAATGATGACTTGGTTTTCTAACCCATGTTCCCATATCCTAATCTTCAACAAAGCCTATCTTAATCAAAGTGATTCGTTTAAGGTAAGTGGCTTTGTGTCTTCAGGTATCAAGCTCATAAGATGTGTTTACTTGATGGTACTAAAAAATGAGACAAATGGCTTACCCATATAACAAAGTTTTCCTTGTTAACTCCATATGTTTTTTATGATAACAAAACATTCCTTATGCATTAATTGCTAACTTTACTATTTAAATGTGCAGAATATAGTTTAATTCCCCTAACAAATTTGTTTATCAAAGGCAAGTCAAGATGCTTGCTAAATTTAAAAGAAGAGTTAATCAGTTAAAGAAAGCAAGAAGAAAGTGATTAGTGAAGACATAACATTAGTAACTGATTAACAAGGAGCCTTACTTAGTTAAGGCATAATTGGGAGCTAGGTAAAAGCAAGACAGAAATGCTGTAATCAATTAGCACTAGGTTTAATTGATTAGGGAAGTGCTAAAGACTGAAAATAGTCATTTTAATCGGTTTAGGAATTCAGTTAGTTGGTTAGAGCACAAAGCCTCAATACCTCCAAGTGCCAAAATCAAATTTCAAAGAAGGTTGACTGTTGAAGGGAGCCAAAATGGAAAAATTCAAAATTTGAAGATTTTTTAATTGATTAAAGTTAATTTTAATCAGGTAAGGTTGAAGGATGTGAAGCCTCAACTAGTTAAAGGGCAAACTAATCAATTAAAGGATGAATGCTACCTTGAGAAGATTGAAAATAAAAAGTTTTTAATAGGTTAAAGTCTTTTCTAACTAGTTAACATAGTATACACAACTACAAGATAGTGTAAGGTAGAAAAGTTGTAATCAGTTAGAGCCTTCCCGTAACTAATTAGCAGAACTCTGTCTGTTTATTTGAATTTAAACACTAGAGGACAAAATAACAGCTAGAATGACATTAGAGTTATTTTTAATGGCTAGAATCTATCTTAAACAACAAAATCTGACTCCTTAAGTATACAAGGAAGCTTCAATGGTCAAACAAGTAAGACTAAAGCACAAAAGAGCTATTTTGAGCAAAAAAGCCAAAGAACCTTCACCAAAAACACTTGTTCTTTATTCCTACTCTTGAAAAAGTATTTGAGCTTCATTGTAATCTTTCTAGATCTATAAAGGTAATCAGTTGTACTTTTTTTTCTTGGGAAATTAGAGTGTAGGAAGCACTCTAAAGCTTATTGTAAGGGATTAGAGCTTGGGTTAGAAGCTCACCTTGTAAAAGCTTGGTGGAAGTTGTTAATTCCACTAGTATAATGAAGTTGGATTGAAAATCCTTGATTGGGAAATCAAGGTAGTGGATGTAGGTTAAGGAGACCGAACCAATATAAATACTTGTGCATTGTCCATTTCTTTCTACCCTTCTTTACTTGGTATCTTTTAACTTCAAGAAGTTTTAAATCTTCCCTCCTTTAGTTGATTAAGAGTTCTACAAGCTGAAAAAAGGGCTAAGCTTAAAATTTTAATGTTATTAACCCTTTCTTTAGCACACCAATGGGACCAACAAGTGGTATCAGAGCCAAACCCTTAAGATTAAGGCTTAATATCTTTATGGAAAATCCACATGGCTTTGCAAAAGTTTGTTGTTGCTGAGGGTAAATTCACAAATAGGTCTCTTCTATTTGATGGATCAAATTATACTTATTGGAGCACTAGAATATTTATTTATATTATAGCCCTAGATTATGAAATGTGGGATGTGATCACAGGAGGACTTTACATTCCCACCTCACCTGGTTTTGTCACAAATGAGAGAATACCCAAACCAAGAGCTAGGTGGATTGAAGCTGAAGTAAAAAAAGTTCAAACTAATTTTAAAGCTATCAACACCCTCCCTTGTGCATTGATTCCCATTGAATTCAATAAAATCTCTAGCTGTACCACAGTCGAGGAGATTTGGGAAAAGCTTAGGGTCATTCATGAAAGGACTTTATAAGTTAAGAAGTCTAAAATTGACTTACTCACCCATAATTATGAATTGTTCAAAATCAAACAGGGTGAAGACATCTCTACCCTGTTCAATAGGTTTACCAACATTACAAACAAGCTTAATCAACTTAGTAAAACCATCCCAAAACATGAGTTAGTGAAAAGATTACTTAAATGCCTCTCAAAAAGTTGAAAACCCAAAATCACAACAATTTGAGAGGCCAGGGATCTCAATGTGGTCATACTTGATGAAATTGGTGGCTCACTCCTTACATATGAACTAGAAATGGAGGAAGAAGAAGAAGAGCAGAAGGAAAAGGCGTAAAAGAAAAAGAAAACTCTTGCACTCAAGATTAGCACACTTGAAGAAGAATTAGAAGAATTGTGAAGTGATGATGATGAAGAATTAGCCATGATAGCTAGAAGGTTTAGAAAGTTGATGGGACAAAAAGGCAGAAGGTTTGGGAGAAAAAAATTCAAAAAGGATTAAGGTTTCTCTTGGAAAAACAAGTATAAGGGTGATCTTAGCAAAAAAGATGAAATGGTCTATTTTGAATGTAAAAAACTTGGACATTTCATATCAAAATGCCCATTACTCAAGGAAGAAACTTCAAAGAAAATAAAGAAACAAAAAAGAGCAATGGTGGCAGCAACATGATCTGATAGTGATTATTCAAGTTCAGAGGAAAATAAAGAAAAATTAGAGGAAAGAGCAAACTTTTGCTTGATGGCAAAAGAAAAAGAAATTGAGGTAACATCTAACTCTTGTGATCTCTTATGATGAGCTTCAAGAAGAGTATGAATGTTTGTATGCTGAATTTGAAAACCTTGCTTTAAAATATAAAATTATGATGAAGAAAGCCATAGATTTAGATGATGAGTTAGAGGAAATCAAGTATGATATAACTCTATTTTTTATCAAAGGAATATGCTTCAAATTGAACTCGAACAGTCTAAAACTGATTTTGAACTCTTAAAGTTAGAACTAGAGAGCAAAAATATAGCCTTACAAAAGGCAGTGGATGAAAATGTTGCTTTCAAAGCCTCAATGAAAGAGAAGTCAAAACTGAATTTGGAAATTGAAGAGAAACCAAAGAAAACTACAATGTTTAGAAGGAAAAATAATGCATTTTTTCAACATTGCTATGTGTGTGGCAAAAAGGGGCACTTATCTTATAATTGTTATCTTAATGAAAATAGACTTCCTAAAACCAAATTGGTTTGGGTGCCTAAAGGATCTCATGTGTTAGCTAACCCCCAATGACCTATCAAATGTGTACCTCTTAAGAAAAATTGAAAATCTGTTTGTAGGTTAAGAAAAGGCAAATGACAAATGTTTTGAAGCTCAACTTAAGGAAAGATAGCCTTAGTACTTGGACAGTGGTTACTTAAGGCACAAGATAGGTAATGAGAACTTGTTTGCTAAGCTTGATAGAAATAAGAGTGGTAGTGTCTCCTTTGATGATGACTTCAAGGGTATTATCCAAGGAATTAGAGCCGTTGGTAACACATCTCAAATCGAAATCAAGCATGTTTTATTTGTTAAAGGTTTAAAACATAATTTGTTATGTATTAGTCAGCTTTGTGATAGAAGGTTTAGAGTATGCATCGATTCCCATGGATGTCAAGTGATTGATATTGACACTAACAAAGTAGCATTAATTGGTAAAAGAAATTAAGAATATGTATGTTATTTTTCTTGATGAAATTGAGTCTTGTGAATCTTGTCTTATTGCCAATGATGTATGTGATAGCTGGTTGTGGCATAGAAGACTAAGACATGCTAGTATGCACACTATATCAAAATTCTTGAGAAAAGACCTAGTCATTTGGCTTCCAAATATATCCTTTGAAAATGACAAAGTATGTGATGCATGTCAATTTGGAAAACAAGTTAGAAGTTCATTTAAATTTAAGAAAATCATAACAACTTCTAGGCCACTTGAACTATTGCTTGTTGACTTGTTTGGACTAATCACTGTTGCTAGTCTAGGAGGCAAGTCATATGGCTTTGTTATTGTAGATGATTACCCTAGATACACATGGGTATATTTTCTTGCTCACAAAGATGGTGCATTGCAACTTTTGGTACACATTGTAAAAGAGTTCAAAATGTAAAAGGTCTTACCATTGTTAGGGTAAGAAGTGACCATGGTGGTAAATTTGAAAGTGACAATTTTGAAATATTTTGTAATGAAAAAGGTTTTAACCACAACTTTTCTGCTTCTAAAACTCCACAACAAAATGGAGTGGGTGAAAGAAAAAATAAGACTTTAAAGGAAATGGCAAGGATAAAGCTTTGTGAAAACAACTTGCCAAAATATTTTTGGGTTGAAGCTATGAACATTATAGCTTACATATTAAATAGAGTTTCCATTAGAGCCATGATTTCTAAAACCCCTTATGAGCTTTACAATGGAAGAAAACCAAACATTTCTCACTTAAGGAGTTTTGGATGTAAATGTTTTATTTTGAATAGAAAAACACACCTTGGAAAAATTTGATGCTAGAAATGATGAGGCCATTTTCTTAGGATATGGATTGAATTCTAAAGCTTATAAAGTGTTTAATGAAAGAAATCTAGATATAGAAGATTCAATTCATATTGTTTTTGATAAGACTAATGTTGCACAAAAAAAGATAGTGCTTTATGATGATGATGCAAATGATATTGAGAAGAAAATGGAGAATATGAGCTTAGACAACAAAATAGATGATGGAGAGAGCTCAAAGGAGAAAAATGAGAAAAAACCACCACTAGAGGACTTGCAAAGATCAAAGAAGAGTACAACGACTTTCCTAGAAACTAGAGATTTATAAGAAATCACCCTTAAGAACAAATCATTGGTGATCCCTTAATAGGTGTTAAAATTGAAAGAAGATCGAGAGAGGCTTGTGAATATCTTGCTTTTATATCATAAGTGGAACCAAAGAACTTTGAGGAAGTTGAAAAGGAAGAGATTTGGATGATTGCCATGCAAGAGGAACTTAGCTAATTTAAAAGGAACAAGGTTTGAACCTTCGTTCCAAGGCTAACCAACCATCCAATTGTTGGTACAAAATGGGTGTTCAAAAACAAGATGGATGAGTTAGGAAATGTGGTAAAGAACAAAGCAAGGTCAGTTGCTCAAGGCTACAATCCAAAAGAAGATATTGATTATGATGAAATCTTTGCACCTATATCTAGGTTAAAAGCAATTAGACTTTTACTTGCCTGTGCATGCTTTATGAATTTTAAATTATCTCAAATGGATATGAAAAGTGCTGTCAAGCCCGACCTTATAAAGTACTTGCCATGTCCTTCATGTGATTGACATATGCTTGCATACTTGGAAAGCCCCGAAAAATCGTCAAAAGTCGATATTGTACCAAATGGTACTATTAAGTTGAATTAAGCCTCGAACTAGTCTAAATAGAGATCTTAAGATGAAATTGAGAATTTTAAAACCCCAAAATGACTTAAAATGATGATTTGGAGTTCGAGGGCTGAATTGGAGTCAATTTGGAATTTTCATGTTCTAGGGGTAAAATGGTAATTTTGTCACTTGAGGATAAAATGAGGATTTTTAGAAAAGATTTTGCTCACATTTGACTCATTGGAGTATGATTTAAGTTTGAGAGGTGAAAAATTTAAATTCTGACATTTTTAGAGTCTTAGGGGCAAAACGGTAATTTTACGAGTTTACGGGGGCAAAGTTGGAATTTTAGAATTTTACACCACCTAACACTTGTCATGCCCATGGATTTCAGCCATTAACATTTTACATTGTGGATAATTGAAACATTTTATGTGGTGGAGAGAGATTGCTTAATGGATAAGTATTACACATGGACCAATCGAAACATGCCATGTGTCAAGATTGGATCATTCTAGAATTTCCTTGTCAAATCTATTTAAAACTCCCTTAGTCTCACCCATATGGCTGGCCAAAGCATGAAGTGAAGAGGAAAGGAAAGAACACAAACCCTAGGTGGGAAAATTGAAGAAAAAGTGTGGGATTTCAAGGGATTAAGCTAATAAAGGTAAAATTTTGTGATTTTATCTTGTGATTTACACTACCCATGCTTTCTTTTTCATTTTCCATGCTTAGAACTCAAGTTTGCATGATGAACCCATGCTGGCCGAATTTGAGAGGAGAGGTTTTGAGCATTGATTTTGCTAGATTTCAAGCTAATTAAGTGTTTTTGGTTGTTTGGTAATGGAAAGTATGAAAATCTAGCAAGGAATCACTTTGTTCTTCACAAACCCACAAGAGGCCAAATTTTCTAGGGAGGATATTGAGCCTGAAATTGATGATATTTCATGATATTTTGGTGGTATTTAATGATTGGTGAGGCTAGAAATTTAATGGAAAATTTTGGCATGAAAATCTGAATTTTTACCTAATGTATAGACATGTGCGATTTATGGTTCGGACTGATAAATTGAATCATATTCACAGTCATTGAGGTATTTTAAGTATAATTGGAGTGTAGAAAGTGAAAAAAATCGATTTAGAGTTAAATTAGAGGTTTTAGCCAATTGCATCAAGAATAGGGCGAATTAGGTCGAATATCGTATTTAAACGGCTATTCGGACATTTTGCATCACATTTCGTGCATTCATATAGATTTATAGAGCCTGAAATAGTTTATGGTAAATTGACACAATCTATTGAAATTCATGTCATGTATGATGTATAGGTGGTGAGCCCTCTAACAAGGGTAAAGAGATTGTGCCCAAAGACCGGGAATAGGAGTATATCAAACTCCTAGTACTATGAGTAACCTTACTATCGTCTTAATTATCTAGAGTGGTTTTAATTCGATTTTGTGATTTTATGAAAAATGAGTTTAAATGGTAAATTTTTAGGTTTTATAAACAAAATGTGTTTAAATAAAATGATTTCATAAATGGTCTTGAAATTGAATGAAGGCTTTGAAAATAGAGTAATTGGAGACCATTTGATGTGTTGTAAATTCATGATTCTAATTGATTGGCTTATGACAATATTGGCATGAATGGCTGAATTGGTATTTGTGTTGAAATGTATAAACTATTGTTTGCCTTAATAGGCTAGATAATGATAAAATTGCCATATCATGCTATTGAATTTTTATTGTATGGTGGGTTTAGCTTACTGCAGTGAGCTGATTCTATGAACCAACCAACTAAAGGGGCACGAAACCTGGTCATATATATGTACCTCGATTGGAGAGGCGCGTAGGGTAACTCCCGAGGTCAAACTTTAGAGTTCACTTCACGCCCAACCACCACATGAGGGGAACTTGGCCAACGCCAAAGAACGACTATGTTTTCAAAATAAAAACATGATTTATACATACATAACTTTTTAACAGCTTTGGCGAACTCAGTTTGGGATAGCCCTTGGCCAAGGTATCTTTGATGACTGAGTATGATAATGATTTTGGCACAAGCCAAAGTATTAAGAAATTCATAAGCCATGTTAATTACTCGATTTATATGAATTGATTTTATTTGGTTGAAACAAGTTGAAAGGTGATGAATTTCAGTATGTTAAACTATTTTATCTATCTCCATTTACTCGACTTTAGATGGTTTAGATGGTATTTGTTTACTCACTGGGATTTTATAATCTCACCACCCTCATTTTCAACCATTTTAGGCCCGAGGTAGCTTGTGGATAGCAGATATTGTCATGGATTATAGTCGGCTTTACTAGTCCAAAAACTGTAAGTTTACTGCCTTTGTGCACTTTTGTTCCTTGTGGGCCCACGAGTCACTGTAAAGTAAATTTCATATCCTGGTTATCTATATTATAGTACGTATGAATTTATTTAGCTTTTACATTACAAAACTTATTTATCGATGACTCTATAAATATTGTTTTACAAGAAATTAAAATATTTTATTGAATATTTTTATTTTATTTAAATAGTTGCAATATCATTTTTAATAAATGTTTTAGACACCCAAATTTATTTTAAATCATGAAATATGTGTTTTCCACTCATCTACTACATTTTTAGTCGAGTTCGGAAAATTTCGAGAAAAAATGACGAAAACGCCTTTGTGAGGTGAAAATTATTTTTTCACAGTTTTGAAAGGGAAAAAGCTTAAAATTCTTTAAAAATGAGGTTTGGCAATGATTACTCACAGGGGAGATGAAAAAAAAATGGTACTAAAGCCTTGCGGGGTTCCGATTGGCATTTCAGGTAACGAATGTCTACCGGGACGTCGCGACGGTTGCCACGAGCTCGAGGGGAGTACTGAGTTGTGACAAGTGTATTCCTTAATGGCTTTATACAAGAAAAAATCTATGTTGAACAGCTCATTGGTTTTGAAGTTTTTGATAAAATTGATCATTTGTATAAATTACATAAAGCCTTATTTAGATTGAAACAAGCTCTTAGAGTTTGGTATGAAAGACTTTCAAAATTTGTAACTGAAAATGGATATTTTAGGGGGAGTATAGATAATACTCTATTCATTAAGAAAAAGTGAAACTAATTTAATTGTAGTTCAAATGCATGTTGATGACATTGTGTTTGGTGCTACTAATTAAAGGTTGTGTGAGAATTTTTCTAAGGAAATGCAAGGAGAATTTGAAATGATTATGATAGGAGAGTTAAAATTCTTCCTTGGTTTACAAATCAAGTAATGTGAGGATGGATTATCATCAACTAAGAGAAATATACCAAAGAAGTGCTGAAGAAATTTGGTGGGATGAATATGAAATCAATTGGAACTCCCATAAGTCCTTCTATAAAGCTTGACAAAGATGATAAAGGAAAAAATGTGGACCAAAAACTTTATAGGGGTATGATTGGCTCACTTCTTTATTTAACTACAAGTAGACCTAATATTTTGTTTAGTGTTTGTCTATGTGCAAGATTCCAATCATGTCCCAAAGAATCATATTGGACTGTATTGAAGAAGATTTTTAAATATCTATTGGATATTCTGTTAGGATAAGCCTTGCAGCCAATTGAGATTGGTTAAAGCTTAATTCTAATCATGCAACAACATCATTCATGTTGAATGATTAAAGGTTTTCCTTCATCAATAAGACATCAATTATAACAAGTTATAAGTCTACTTGGATGAAGTCCATGGGATTAATATGCCTTGCAAGGGAGCTGTAATGGGTTGTAGTTATGAGATCTTTGTGCATCAAAGCGTAATCTCTAAATGTTCCTGGTCAATGTATCATTGAGACTAGATATCAATGATAGCTAGAGACTGGTATATGCTATGTTTCTTACTTGAGAAGTAAGCAATTGATCTCATAAGTTGAAGTATAGAGATACTTGGAACTAGAATGTTGGTGCTTGCCTAGGAGAGCAAGTTCACTGAACATGACCCGCCATGAGAAGTGCATTTGGTATTTCATTCAAGTATCTATGCAATACTTCTCATCCGTCAGTTGTGTAAATACTTCTTAGACTTGATACCAGGTTGTCTTATGTGTGGAGTGCTATGCTTTGATTTCATCCCTACGGGTGCCTAATCAAGGATGCCAAAACAGGATGCTTTTGAGTATAGCATGAAGCATGTGAAGGAAAATGAGTGGTCAAGATAGGAATCATCACCCCAAGTGATGCAAGAGACAAATCCTAACTATTCTTGGTTGATATTAGCTTATTGAAGTCCTTCGCCAAGATGACTTAAAGATTATGAAAGGAGTTTCATAAGTCTTTATAAGGTTGATGGTCAAACTTTAAGAATGAATATGGAGATCAATAAGAGTAGACACTGCACCATGCTCTTATTATCTTTGAGATATATGATTTGGGAATGAATTACTCTGAAAGGTTGATAACTGAAAGGTTGAGTCAAACCATCTTGACTCTTTTAACATTTAGGTGGCCATGATGGATTACTAGATCCCAATCATGGTCTATGAACTCTAGGTAGTTAACTTGATTAATGATAAATTTAAAGTGGTCTAAATTTATCTAATTCTAAGTTTAACTTAAGAATTATATATTGAGTTCATTACTAACATGTTAGAAGCTTAATGGGTCACACACCTAAAATGAATGTTGAAAATAAAATGGGAGAGGAGATTAAGTTGGATTTAATCAAATTAGAAGTTATGAGCTTCTCAAGCACTTGATTAACATTGTTTAATTAAGTTGTGCCAAATTAATTAAATTGTTTAATTAAATCATCGGGCTTAATTAATTAAATTGTTTAATTAAGTCGTTGGGCCAATTAATTACATTAAACAATTAAGTTACTGAGCCTAATTGATTAAATTTGTTTAATTAAGTCATTGGGCCTAATTGATTAAAATTATTTAATTAAATTATTTGGCTTAATTAATTAAATTATTTAATTAAATTGGGTCTAATTGATTAAATTAAACAATTAAATTAACTGGGCTTCTTAAGGACTTAATTAAATTGTTTAATCAAATTATTGGATTAATTGGCAATTATAAAGTAGCTTTGTAATTAGTGTTTAAAATTAATCCAAGGTATAAATACCTTGCTATAGGCTCCAAACAAAATGAGAAAGAACGGCTGAAAAATTAAGAGAACGACACATTAGAAATTCCTTTTGTCTTGCCATTCCTTATGTGAAGAAAAATAGTTTTTCATTCACTTGATTTCTTTTCTGTGTTCAGCCTTAAAATTTTTGTATGGATTATGAGTTTATGAAACTCATCTTTGCTAGCACATTGTCAAGGCATAACTGTCATAGCCCAATTTTGGGGCCATGACCGGCGCATGGGCCAAATGGGCACAGCCCACCAAATCCAAGCAAGCCTCTTATGAAACTTGTTCATCATTCCATCAGACAATTTCTAAAGTTACATTTCTTAATTCTCAACTATAAGTACTTTAGTAATGTGCTATGACAACCAAATACTTGCATTTATATTAACCCAAAACGATGTCAACTATTGCCGACTCATAGTGGCAACATTAATTAGAATGCACACACACTATTTGTAACATGTATCTTAGTGATTTACATCACATGTACATTTACACAGGCGAAAGACTCTCGACTCTTAACGGAGTGACCTTAAGTGAAGGTGTAGCTACTGAATGCCGTGGTACCTACCAAAATGGCGAATATACGTGGACCCCTCACACTAGGTTCCAACTATCTTTGAATCTGAAAAACATAAAGTTGAAAAAGGGTGAGTATAAACTTAGTGAGTGAACATAAGAAGGGAACAAGCATTAATATGAGAAGTTTTAGAAAACATGATGCACTTATGTTGAAAACACTACAATTTAGCTCAATTTCTTGTTAAAACCCCTTAATTCAACTCTTGATCATTTAGTGCCTTAGTATTGAAAAATCCATGATCAATAAAGAAGTTAAAGAGTGGAAATACAGTAGAGTTCAAGCAAGCATAGCAGAACGAATCTCACTGCAGCGAAAAGGCATTACGTTGCAACGAGAATGAATTTTCGCTGTAGCGAACTTCAGGGCAAAATTTTGAACCAACAACCCGAGAGTTTCTCATTGTAGCAGGAATGCATTTTCGCTACAGTGAAAATCCGAGCAGCATTTTTACCCAACCACCCGAGAGTTTCTCGCCGCAGCGAGAATGCATTTTTGCTGCAGCAAAAACCCGAGCCATGAAATTTCCCAAGACCCGAGAGTTTCTCGTTGCAGCGAGAATGAATTTTGCTATAGTGAGAAACAGGGCAATTAAGTTAGAAGAATTTTTGTCACAGTAAAAAATCTAGTTTTGCTACAATGCAATTCAATTTGGAAGCATTTAACAATTTCAACATTCAATATTCAATGCAAATACATATTAATTCCAAACCTCTCTATATGGCAAATATATATATACATATATAAACACCTATACCACCACCGCCTCACCCAACTCATGTGCACTCCCATACCACACATAGCTGGAGTCATCGTGTGCACCCCCACATCGCGCACAGCTAATCCCATCGTGTTCTCCCCCACATCGCGCATAGGCAATATCATCATTCACACTCCTGCACCTCGTCATCATTGGCATGTGCACTCCCACACCATACATGCGCGGTTATAATTATCACACAATATTAACTATCCATACACAACATATATATATATATATATATATATATATATATATATATATATATATATATCCACATAATATAGGAGCACAAGGATTCATCAGATTACACATTCACAACATACAATGTTTCATCAAGGGCTTGTTCCCATTCAATTTTAAAGAAAAACCAATAAAATATTTCAAGTGGTTCAATCAAGCACGTAATCATTTATTCCAAAATATTTTTAATGCAAGTTCACTCACATGTCTTTGTTAATGCTTGTGGATCGACTCCAACTTCAACTAATGCTCCATGTGGAGGTGTGAGGCCTCGTTGGAACCTATCACACATAATAACATCACAATCAACTCAATTCACATAACTATAAATTCTAAAGGCTATCTCCTAAATCATGTTCTACCAATTATTCATAACTAGCTTCCAATTATCATTAAGTGGCTATTTATTTTCACTATTGTGGTCACACTAAAGATAAATAAACAACCTCATCTACAAAACACTCACAAATCTAGCCACTAGCCATTCTCAACAACTCAAAAATCAACTCAATTTCATTACTCACCTTGGTAGATTTGTAATTGAATTCCTTTTCAACATTTCTCAAGCTATTATAGAAAGTCTCTCCTTCTCTCTCTAAAACACCTAGCTAGTGAGAGAAAATGTTAAGGTAAGAATTTTGAGGGTTTTAAGATGGAAGAGTAAAAGAGCACAGAGGACTTTGTGAAAAGGTGCACAAAAGCATGAAAATTAGGGTTTAACTTGAGAAAGTCATGGAGGTTTTTAAGGAGACTTCCATAGAAGATAAAGAACGTGAAATGGCGAGAAGAGATGGGAAGAAGAAGAAGAAGAAGAAGAAGCTGCTAGAAATTAGATATTTATGCTTAAAGTTGATTAAATTCTATTTATTTACAAAAATGCCATTCAATAGTTGACTTTGCCGCTTTTCTTTCCCTTGGTTCAACTTTTTGCTCCTTTGATACTGAGACAAAGTCCATAATAGTTTAGAAGTACTTGAGTTCACGAAAACTTAAAAATTTAGACTCGATATGCAAAATGACCATTTTGCCCTTATTGTGAAAATTGTCATTATATCTATTTTCTTCATTTATTTCATTACTATATACATCATTCTTTTATTTCTTAGGCCTATTTAGACCTTAATAATGTTAGAAAACCCACTTCTAGAAGCTCACCCAGAAAATGATGAAACTACCCCTAATCCATGTCATTGTGTCTACCTGCGCTACACGTCTATGAAAGTCGAGATTTCACAATAGCACTCCCAATCCTTAAAGAAGGATTTTCTAATTCATTGGTGTGAATCACCATTAGATGCTGCACAAGGATTCCTTGGATAGCATTGGTTTGCAACAACCGCGCTGAGGTGGTTAAGCTTTTTGAAGGCTGATTTGGTGCTTTAACAAAGGATTCATCAACCTTTGTTATTTAGGTAAAGTGATATGATCATATACTTTTATTTTTAATTTAATTCTGTACTCAATTTGGCATGAAAGAGATCCTAAGAAGGTGAGGCGTAATTTAAATTTTAAATTTATTTTTGCTACATTTTATTTGTATTTGATGCATGATTAGCCCTCACCCAATAGTGGTATCAGAGCCCCTTTCATTCCATTTGAGTGCTTGTTCATGTGCAATGGATGCTTGATTAACAAATAGTTGTTTTGCATTTTGATTTGGTGTGATTTTATTAAAATCAATTTTTCAAAAAATCAGCTTTGCCAATTTCATTTAATTCTGTCCAGCAACATTTGTAGCCTCTTTTAATCTTATTTTAACTTATTTAAATCATATATAGACTTAACTTATGTGTGTTTTGCATTGTGCAAAGGAAGCACAAGAAAAAAGGACACCATAAGGAACGATTTTGGAGGCTGTCTTGCAAGGCAACACACACACGATTTTAGGTGTAGAATTTTGCTTCTATTTCTGCTTAATTTCCAGCAAATAAAATATGTAATTGCTACACATTTATTTCTGGATAGGTGGACAGAAAAATCATGAAATGTTCATGATTAAATAGGCTGATTTTAAGCAAGAAATTGGAGCAAAAAGTGAAAGCAGTCCAGCTCACTGTTATGACATGAATTTCAGTATTAATTGACAAGAAAGTCTTGGAAATTAATTCTGAAAAATTCCAGAAAAATTATCTTTATTAAAATGTTCAATAAGGATTACTTCTGGAAAATATCATGGTCAAATATGCTGATTTCAAGCAAGAAAATTGGTGCAAATATAAATCTATCCAGTTCACTGTTTTGGCATGAATTTCAATTTTAATTGACAAGAAACTCTTGAAAATTAATCCTAAAAAGTTCTAGAAAAATTATCTTTATTAAAATGTTCAATGAGGATTATTTCTGAAAATTTTCCTGGCCAAACAAGCTGATTTAAGCTATTAATTATTGAAAGTTTGAAAATAGTTCAGAGAATAGTTATAGCTTGGAAATCACTTTTGAATGGCAAGATAATCTTGCAAAATTAATTCTGAAAATTTAAAAATATTATCCTCATTTGAAAGGTTCAATTAAAGGATAAAATTTTGAATTTAAATTAATTTTTGAGTGGCTGGACACTTAACTAAATTAAAGGAATGTCCTTTACATGTGAAATGACACTAATGACAAAGGTTGTGCTTGGTGCCGCCACACATAGATGCCACACCTCCCATTGCCATGGATGCAACCGCTTTATGGAATGAGGTTGTTTGCTGGAGAAATTGGACACTTAATCATCAGGAAGGATTCTTTCCTTAGCTGATCATTGACTCCTAAATGTTGGGGATATAATGCCTAAAATCAAGGAGTTTGAATCCTTGATGGAATCAATCAATTTTAAATTGTTTGATATTAAATCTAAAAAAATATTAAGTCTTCCTCATTTGATGAAGACTTTTTAAATTAAGGGATTATGATTTAAATTTATCCACATCTAATTAGATTAGATAATTTTAATTAAAATGTAAAGTCAACTTGAGTGGATGACATCTTAATCCAATTAGGATAGATTTTAATTAAGGTAAATTTACTAATAAATTAAGACTTCTAATAATGATTAGAACTCTACAATTGGTGAATGGATAATTCAATATTGAAAGGTGGATAAGGACCTTCCTAAAACATGTAGGACAGATGATTTGGATCATGAAACCTTTTAAAAATTGTTTATGATAGATACTCAAACTAGGAACTTTCCTAAATTGGTTTAGGTTTCTAATTAAAGAAGTTTAATTAGAAAGAACGTACTAATAGAATTAATTGAAATATGATTTGAGCTAGCTAAAGGCCTTGATATGATCAATTCCTTTACTAAGTAATTTTTAAAAAATTATTTTTTAAAAATTACTAAATCTTTTCAAACCTAAGCACCGAATGACTTGAACTATAATCCTCAATGGTTGAGTGACATTTTTCAAATGAAATGCAAGATCATCATCATATTGAGCATGTTTACTTTATATGTTTATAACTAAATTGTGGATGTTTGTTGATGGTTATGTACTATAGACCCAATATGATTGTGGATGTTTGGTTAAACTGCTATTTATGGGATTCTTTTCAAATAGGTTTACGAACCTTACCTTATCTTTTACATTTTGGATTTGTAAAATTCTCTTCTCATCTAGCTCCTCTCGAATGTAACTTGAGGTTTCTGCATTCAATTGTAACTATAAATAGGATTAGATTAGGAAAGAAATTTTATAAATCTGAAGATCAAGATTCAAGGTGCCATGAAGAGCTAAAGGTGGACGCAAACTAAGGCATGAAGTGGTTAATGTATGTTATCCTTTAGGATTTGACCAACTAGTTTCCTTTTATGGCTCAAGGAAACTAGAGTAGAAAAGTCCATAACCATCATAGTAGAACAACATGCGATAGATTTAATTTTATGCGATATATTAAATGCTATGCATGCTAATCAAATGAAACCTTAATAAAATGAAAAGGATAAAATCCCTCGGTAAATATTAAGTCACATATTGTGTATGATTAAGTTGCCTTGCATCATCTAGCAAAATAACTTGGCTACTCTTTTAGTTAGAGGCTTGCTGAGCACACTTAAGCCACACTTTTACAAGAGTATGTTGAGCTATTGGTGGGTCTTACTCAACTAGTTTCATAAAATCCGGATGCTTGGAAACTTGATTATTATGGAAACTAGAGGCAAAGGCTAGGCGAAACATATATGATATGGTCACGACCTAAATTTTGGGCCATGACCGGTGCATGGGCCCAGTGGACGTAGCCCACTAAGCCCAAACAAGCCTCTTTACGTAATCCCTTTCACTATCCCATCAATTTTTCATCACCATTACTGGACCACTATTTATAATTTTCAACTAGATGTATTTTCGTAATACAACATAGATATAAAAAATTTACATTTGTATGATCTCAAAATAAGGTTATTCATAGCCATCTCATAATGGCACTATTATCCCAAACTATGCATGCATCGTTGGCAAGTGATTCCTAGCAATTTACATTTAATGTACATGTACTCATACAAAAGACTTTTGACGACCAGCGGAGTGCTTTGGTGAGGGTACGGCTATCGAATGCCATGATACCTACCAAGAGTGAATGCGAGTGGATGCCTTAGTCTCAGTCCCAACTATCTATGGATATGAAAAAATGCAATTTAAAAGAGTGAGTATAAACTCAGTGAGTGAACATAAGAAAGGAACAAGCAACGATAAGGAATGTTTTAGAAAACATGATGCACTTACGATAAAACCATGCAATTTAGTCTAAGTTTTGGTTAAAACCCCTCATTCCAAACTTTGAATGTTTAATTCCTTAATGTTACAAGATCCATGATAAACCATGCAGTTGAATAGAATGAAAATTTCAGCAATGACCAAGCAAGACAAGCAAATAGAGGTTTTTCTCGCTGCAGCGAAGAGGTAGTCTCAATTTGTATATAATTCAGGTTTTCAAGCATAACTTACACTAAAGAAGTCCAATTCTAATGATTTTTATATCATTAGAAAGATAAGAGGCTGGGCTATAACTTTTATGTTTACCACTTTGTCCAGTTCTGACCGAAAGGTAGTCAAAATCTTTATCGAAGTGAAAGCACTGCACCAGAATATGGGAACTACCCTAGAGTTTCTCGTTGCAGTGAGAATCGGCTAGTGTAACCCCTCCCCTAACTTGAGAGTTTCTCGTTGCAGCGAGAAACAAAGCAATTTAGTTAAAAAGGGTCTTGTTATATCAAAAGCCATTTTCTTGTTGAAATGGAAAGCAATTTGGGAGCAATTAACAATGCCAACATACAACATA
>NC_030851.1:16492794-16495078 GCF_000208745.1 Theobroma cacao | reverse complement strand
AAATTTTATTAAAGTTGGTGGGTTTAGTCACTGTAGTGACTAGTTTCCGTGGACTGCCTATTAGAGGGGCATGGTAAACCCGGTTATATAGTTAGTCCGATTGTAGAGGCGAGAAGGGTAACTCCCGAGGTAATGTTAGAGCTCACTTCACGTCGAACCCCCATGTGAATGTGTAACTCGACCAACGCCAAGGAACGACTTGTTTTCAAAATTAACATGTGTTTAACATGTAAATATCTTAACAACCTTGGCGGACTCGGTTAGATGCCTCGGCCAAGGTATCCCTGAGGATTAGTTTTTGGCTTGAGCCTTGTTTCTAATAAAAGTCATAAGCCTTAACAACTATTTTGGTAAATTACAAATATTTTATGGTTTAAGAAATAAATTGAAAACCTTATGAAATGGTTTGTGATTTGTCGTTTAAACTTGCCTCCATTTTACTCGCCTTTAGATATTTATAATAACGTCTGTTTACTCATTGGGATTGCACAATCTCACCCACCTCCTTTCCAAATATTTCAGGCCTGTGGTAGCTTGTAGATACCCGATTTTGTTGAGGATTCCAGTTGACCCTTCTATCTCACAGATAGTAGGTTACTATCACCAACACTTGGTGTATTTATGGGCCACTTGTCATTGTAATTATTATTGTACATTATAACGTTGTAAATTATTATATGTATGAATTTATTTTACTTATACGTGTTTTTATAAATATTGTTTTAAATAAAAATACTATATTTTAATCAATATTTTGAATAGTAATATTTGTCTATAAATCCTTTTAAAAATTTTTTTGTCTTTTGATTTACTTGAGCCAGAAACGACTGGTAATTGTTTAAAACGAAATGTTTAATAACGATTGCTCACAGGAAAGGCAAAAACCTGATACGTAAGCCTTATGGGGTTCCGATTGGCATTCCGGGTAATGAGTGTAAATTGGGACATCGCGGTGGTTGTCATGGGCCAGAGGGAGGTTCCGGGTCGTGACAACACACGCATAATCATATTTATTACACGATATTATCTATCTATCAAGGCACAACACATATATATGCATACCAACAAAATAAAAGAGTACGTGGACTCATCACAGTCACATTTCACAATGTAAAAACGTTTCATTAAAAGCTTGTTCCCATATACATTTTAAATAAAAAGACAATTAAACCTTTCAAGTAATTCACTCAAACATTTACACATTTACCCCAAAACATTTTAATGCAAGTTCACTCACCAGTCTTTGTTGATGTTTTGGTGGGCTCTATCTTCGATTAATGTTCCGAATGGAGGTGTGGGGTTTCGTTGGAACCTATCACACGCAACAACATCGCCATCAACCCAACTTGGTGTTAATACCATTCCAAAAGCTTTTTCCTAAATCAAGTTCTACTAGTCATCCTTAACTAGCTTCCAACTACTATTAAATGGCTATTATTTGCCCTATTCTAGTCACACTAAAACTGAAAAACAACCTCAACAATAAAATACTCACAAATCTAATTACTAGACATTATCAACAACTAAAGAGATTAAACTTAACTCATACTCACCTTGATGGTCTTTGTAGTTGAATTCTCTTTCAAAATTCAACAAGCTAATAAGGGAAATCAATCTCTCTCTCTCTACACATCCAGTTAGTGAGTGAATGTACTTTGAAGGCGGTTAAGGTGTAAAAATGGATGAGCATGAAATACCCTATGAAGGAGTGGGCAAAAGCATGAAACTTAAGGTTAGTTTGAGAGAGTGATGGAAGCTTTGAGAGAAGCTTTCTTGGAGGATGAGAGAAACATGAGATGGGAGGAAAAAAAAGAAGAAACTACTGGAAAAATGAGGAAGCTGCTGGAGGAATGAGATATTTATGCTTAAGTTTATCCAAGTTTCATGCAATTTACCAAAATGCCCTCAACAAGGTGACTTGTCTTCCTCCTATCCTTTGTGCAATCTTTTTACTTCTTTGACATTAAGACAAAGTCCATAATATTCTAGAAATACTCGGATTCAGGAAAACATAAAATTTTTGACCTAAGATGCAAAATGATCGTTTTACCTTTATTGTGAAAATTATCAATATTTCTATTTTCTTCATTTATTTATCATGATATACATCATTCATTTATTCCTTAGGCTTACTGTGAGACATTGTCAAACTCGATTAAAACACGGTATTGTACCTAGTGGTACAACTAAGTTAAATCGAGCCTTGAACTAGTTCAAATAGAAATTCTAAGAGGAAATTGAAAATTTTGAAACCCACAAAACGACTTAGAATAGTGATTCGGAG
>NC_030851.1:16435496-16490913 GCF_000208745.1 Theobroma cacao | reverse complement strand
CTTGTAGATCTGTGTACATCTTTTGGTAGGTGTCTCGGCATTCGGTAGCTGTATATCCATCCGAGTCACTCCGCTGGAGGTCGAGTATTATTTTGTTATGTATAGATGAACTTAATGTAAATTTTAAAAGAGTAATGCCAGTACGAGTTGGCAATGTATATCACTATTTTGACTCAAAGTCATGAAATAGGACTTAGTGATAATAAATAGAATCATAAGTAAGATAAATAATAGGCTTGCCTGGGTTTAGTGGATTACGTCCATTGGACCCATGCGCTGGTCATGACCCGAAATTTGGGTCGTGACACTTACGTAGGCCTTAATAATATTAGGAAATCTACTTTTAAGAGCTCATCAAGAAAATGACAAAATTACCCCTGGTCTATGTTATCGCGTTTACTTCTAGTTACGGGTATATGGAGGTCGAGGTTTCACAATACTAGGGTACTGGGTGTCATAGATATGTTTAGGCAATGTGTTGTCACCTAGCTGATCTAGGACTTGCATAAAGATATAATTGGTAAGCTCAATTGAAACCTAATCCACCTATCATAGTTTGTTGAGCACACTCAAGGCAATGACTAGATGGATAGGATCCTAACCCACTGCGAGAATCCTAGTAGAGATCTCTCGAGGTGATATGGAAGGTTATCATCTTGTAAAAAATAGTGGGAAAACTATTTAAAATTTTAAAACCTTGTTTTAAATAGTTTATGCATGATATTTACTTATTGCTTTGTTTTATCTATTGAGGCATAATTTATATACATGTCTAATAATCTGTCATTACAGAGCATCTTGGACGCAAATAAACTCATAGGCCTAAACTTCCTCAATTAGTTTCGAAACGTCAAGATGGTCTTAAAATAGGATAAGAAATCCTACATCCTTGACACTCTTATTCCACCAGTCCCTGTTGCTAATGCTAGTGCTGAGGATAAGGAAGCATATCAACGTCATAAGGATGTCGATGATCAGGCAGCATGCGTGATGCTAGCTAGTATGACTCTTGAGCTCCAAAAGCAGCATGAGCACATAGATGTCCAATCCATGATTCTTCACCTTATAGAACTGTTTGATAAGAAGGGGTGCACTAAGAGATATGAGATCTCTAAATAACTATTCCAATGCAAGATGGTAGAAGGCAGTTTTGTTAGACCCAGTGTGCTGAAGATGATTGGACTCATCGAGAGACTTGGATAATTGGGATTAGTAATGGATCATGAGTTAAGTATATACTTAGTTCTACAATCTCTTATTGAAAGCTTCAGTCAGTTCGTGTTGAACTTCCATATGAATCAATTGGAAGCTACTCTTCCTAAACTTCTAAATATGCTAGACATGGTAGAGAGGTCCATTAGGAAAGATAAGAGATCATTGCTTATTGTTTCTTTTTCCAAGTCTTATACGAAGCAACAGAAGAAGAAAGCCCAAAAAAGGAAGAAGGTAAAATGTAACACCCCATACCCTTATACAGTAGTCAACATAACCGTATCGATAAGACGTAGGGGCAATTGATGTAAATTTAAGTGTCAAAGAGCGGTGATGAGTGAAAGGAATAGTTTGGAATAAAATATTTCGCATGCGAGAAAATAGTAATTAAATAATAATATTTTTATCGAGGATAAATTAGCAAGTTAAAAGGTGATTTGGAAGTAAATCGAGACAAAGTGAGACATTTTGAGTCCCGAGGAGACAAGTGGAGAATTTTAAAATAAAATAATATTAAAATATTAATATTTTATCTATTGTTGAAATTAGTTATGAAGGAGGATTATATGGCTAATCTAAGTGGGGGAGAAGAAATAAGAATGAATTTCGAAGAAAAACAATGTTAGCGGAGCCTGTGTGCCTTTATTAAATAGAGTAAGAGTGGGTAAGTATATATTTAAATATTATGGTGATACCTTGGTGAAGTGTGAATTCTATATTTTGTTTGTACATGTTTAAAGGAAGAAAGATGGAAGGAAATTGGAATTAAATAAACGTTGGAAGAACCAAATTATAAAAGATGAAAGTTTGAAGGGTCACATAGTAAATAAAGAAAAGTTTGAGGACTTATGTGCAAATTTTAATATTTAGAGTTAAATGGGAATTTACTAACCAAGGAAGGTTAAATTATGTGGAATATGAGATATACATATAAAATTCACTATTACATGCAAATTATTGCATGCGAAAAGGAGGAAGTTAGTGGGAGACATGTGGGACCCCACCATGTGATAGTTGACAAAGAGAAAAAGAATAAAGAATATTTAAGTGGAAGAAAACCATGGTTTGGTAAGCATAGCCCATGGTAAACAAGCAAGATGGTAGTGTGATTCGAAAAGAAAAAGGTATAATTATAGCATGAAATATTATTGGGTGATAAAATGGCATTAAAAGGAAATGGAAATGAAATGAAGAAAGAATGGAAAGTGAGGTGATAGGTGGAAAGGTTTCAAAAGCTTTTTACCTTTTGATTTTAACTACATGAAAGAAAAAGGAAAATGCCAAATAAGCAAGCCTTGGGCAATCTGCCCATGAGAGAAAAAAAGGAAAGAAAAATAAAAGAAAATAATAGAAAAAGACGTGGCTTTGGGCAATCTGCCCATGTGTGGGCCAAATGGGAAAGTGAAAGCCATTTTCAAGGCTTTTGCTTGAGAAAACCCGTACCTTTGGAAAGAAAAAGAGAGAGAATCGACTTTGAAGCAAAGAGAGAAAGGAAGAAAGGAGAAAGAAAGAAAGGATGGAGAAAGAAAAAAAAGACAACGAAGGTTCGGCCTAGTGGTTCCAAGCTAAGGAAAGTAAGTTGAACTTTGATTTTAGCTGTGATTTCTTGAGGAAATGAGTTGGTAATTGTGTGAGAATGTTTATGGCAACAAAGTTCCTCCAAGAATTGAAAGAAATAGATGCATGCTTGTGGGTCAATCTTGGAATCCATGGTGATTTTGAGCTAGATAAGCTATGGGTAAGTATTTTGGCTTGAAATCACAAGTAAATAAAAGAAATGAGATGTGTATTAATTGTTTATGTTTGTGGCAGCAATGGTGACCATGGGTGTGAGAAAATTGTGAGCTATATGTGTGGAATTCAAGCTAAAACCGAAAGGTAAACATGCAATGTGTCTAAATTATGTTGTGTTGATTATGGTCGGTTGATAGTATGTTGAATGCTTGTTAAATGCTTGTGATTGAGGTTGATGAAAAATATGAAATTAGGTTAAGGATTTAATGATTGATGTGTTACCTATACTCGAGAATAATTAAGTGTATTAAGTTCAAATTTTTGCTAGGAAGCGTATAAGAAGAGAAGTTGTTGTGGTGGCGTGCCAGAGGAAGTAACGGGTGACTGACAGGTAGAATTAGCTAGATACGCATCCAAGTCAATAGTGAAGTAGTATCCTGCTATTGTGAGGTGAGTAGGAAGTGTCCATTTTAAAATTCCCGTAACTATATATATATGTGTTGGTTTATTTTAAACGCAAATTGTAGAAAGCATAAGCTGGTAGAAACCATTGGTATTTTGCGGATGCTTAAATGTTTGAAAGTTGTTTTGGATATATCTATAGATAAACTATATATGTAAAGTGTTTTAGAAACCGGGAAACAAGCCTTTTTATGATGTTTGTATCAAAATTCGTGTCTTGTATTTTTGTGTGATATGCATAGCAAAATGCATTTGTTAAGTGATTTAAAATGCAAGTTTTGACCACCGGTTTTATTCCGATCTTTGTACAAGTGTTTACAGCATGCCATTTAATGTGAAAATCAAATTTGAAGGGTTATCGAACCTTGATTTCAAACAATTTAAAGAAAAAGCCTCAAAAAACTTGATTTGGTTTTGAAAATGGTTTTGATAAACCAAGAGTGTCGGGGAGTTGGTCGAATGTTACATTAGTATAGTGTGACCCTTGTGCACAAGTGAACTCTAGCTAGAGAACCTTTGGGTCACTGATGGGTTGTTAGGTGTGGTGGGGGCCACGACCTGTGATATATATATATATATATATATATATATATGTGGCTAGGCCACCAGTGATATACGCGGTTGCGATCGCTTGATTCTCCGATGTCGGCCAACATTGTCGAGACTACCATGGTTGTGGGAATTCGATGGAGTGAGGCTCCCGGATTGTTATTACGTGGAAGTGGGTCAACGAGTTGATATTATGCTTACTTACTCGAGAGGCTTGTGAGTTTTTCGCCACGTACTCTTTTGCAAGGTGGAGAGTTAAGATTTTCTCTATAGCTCCCCTTATTTGAATAAAAGCTTTTAGTGCTTATTTGACGATCATGAGTTGATTTATGTGGCTTTAGAAGTTGATTTCTTTACATGCCACACATTCTAGGAGCGTGCATACCTTTATTCTGTTACTCGTATTTTGATAACAAGTGATATTTTCTATGATTGAACCTTGTCTTGTAACACTTGTTTTCGGCATCGTTTTGCCATGTGAAATATTGCATAATGATTTTACGACATCATTTTTACAAGGCACAAACACTCTATTTGTGATTTGATTTTTTCTAAGATTATTATTTTTATTCTGATTTTATCATTCAAATGATCTACCTTAAGCTTGTTTCCCATCTACGCCCTACTCACGAAGTCGATGATCACTCAGTCTGTGAGACTCACTCCTTTATTTCCTTTTTGCAGATAGTGGTTGAGTCATTCGTAGCATAATTTGATTGTAAATAGTATTAATGTAAATGTATGGTTGGATATTAAAGACCTTGATGAGCTTCTACAATTATGTTGAATAAAAGTTGAGTTGAGTTATCATAGCTATTGTTTAAGTTATGTTACATAAAGGATGTATGTTTCTAGTAATTAAATAAATCGGTGGAATAGGTTTATTGTTATACAAAGGTTTCGAATAAGGCTTGTTCAGGACTTGGTGGGTTCTCTTGCAAGAATCAGACGCTGGTAGCGATCGAGGAGCGGCCGTTACGGATGTGGTATCAGAGTCCTAGGTTTAGTCGAGTCTTAGGAACTCTTGTGTCAATTAGCGAATTTGTCGGAGTTAGTGTAGAGTCTTATTTATGGTTTGTGACTGTAGCACAAGTCATAGACAAGAGGCTATATAAACTTCTATTCCTAGTAACCTACTAAAAACTCTATAATATAGAGTTTAATTTTGATAATAATTTGGCTTAGTTCTTGTAGGAATGCATAGAAATTAGTAGATTTTATTTAATTATTTTAAATTAGTTATTTTAAGTGAGTCAATCTAATCTTAGTTAATTTTATTATTAATTTGGTGTTAATATGGTTAAGATAGGTTGTTATTGATTCATTTGTGCTTTTGTAGGTGTTTGAAAGAAGAATTTTAATGGAAGAAGGAGAGCAATTTTAAGGTGCAGACTTACACTGCATATGTTTTGGTATTTCGGTCATAACTTTCTCTACAGAGCTTCAAATGAAGCGATTCTTAGACCATTGGAAAGATAAGAGAAAAATATTTAACTTTTATGTTTATTACTTTGCTCAGTTCAGAGTGGAAGGTGGTAAAAAATCCTGTAAAATTTGATGCACTGCAGTAGTCCTAGAGCAATTACGATTTCTGTTAATTAATTGGGCAAGACTGTGACTTACCTAGTTTGGTGAGGAAATCCAAGCTGAAATTGACTTCTTTCTTCACCCAACTTGGCCTAACTTCAAAGCCTCTAAAAACAACCTTTTGGAAGACTTAAAGAAGAAGGAAGAAAACACCAGATTGAAAGCTGAGAGTCAAGCAACAAAGTCATTGAAGCTGAAAAGATTTTGAAAGATTCAAGAAGACTTGGAAAATCAAGATTATAATTCTTGAGTTGTATCTTTTTGATTATTCTTTTATTTTCTTAGTTTGTTTTTATTGTTTAAACTTTATTCAATGATGATGTGTGACTTGATGGGGAATTAAATTGTTAATCTAATGATTAAACTGATTATGTAGTCTGAATTATTTATCTTTCTTTTACTTTGTTTGATAGATTTAGGTTGTTTTTTTTTATTCTATTCTTAATACTTCAAATTGCCTGATCACCAATTAGATTGAATTGGAAACCTAGGTTAAACCTTAACGAAGGAGATTTAGGTAGAACTTGAATAGAATAGCCTATGATTGAATACACTTAGTTGATTAGGTAATTTGATTTGCATATAGGGTAGATATACACCTATAAGCCATACGTAGCCAAAATTAGAGCACAAACTTAATGAATCTTTCTTCAATTTAATTTACATAGACATATAGTAAATTAATTGGGAAAGGTATTTTTATGAGAAACTCGACAGAGACTTGTAAATAATTTAGGACTCTAGGTTAGCAATTTAATCCATTAAACTAAGTCAAAAGAGAAAGATAATAATTAGATGAAGTATTGAGGGATATCATAATCTTGGGTCTGGTAGTTAAGTGAGTTTTATTTACTATTTAATTTTAGTTTTAGTTTATTAGTTTTAATTTTTCTTTTTTATTGTAATTGTTTGGATAAAATTAGGGTGTTATAATTTTAGTAGTTAACAGTACGAATTAAACAATTCTCTATGGGAACAATACTTTACTTCATTACTATATTACTTGTTAACGATACGTGCACTTGCTTGAGAAATCAAAAGCACTTACCTTTTTACTAACATCATATAAAGGTCATAAGTAGTGCTGTCGTCCTTGTTTGAGATGCCACTCAAGACACGAGCTGTTGTTGGAAAGATTATAAAGCAAAATGCTCCTAATGAAAGGTTAATGTAATGACATATCCCTTTGATTAAGGATGAAGGAAGGTGGAGCTGGACTAATAGGTCGTAATAACTTATTCATTTGGTGAAGCTATAACTTGAGGCCATGATTGTCAATGGGAAGAAATTGGATAACATTGGATTGTTATTAATGTCAATATAAAGAAGCACGTACGATATCGGTAATAAGAGGCGCATCTTTATTGGAATGAATAGTGATTGTTGTGACTTACTTAGGGTTTATAAATCTAAGTATTGAGGGAGGTGTAAACCACTACTCATGTGCACGGAGGTAAGTGCATTGTGTTAATTGAGCTTGCTATGCACATATATAAATGGGGTTGGCTTCTAAGATATATTAATCTTATGTATGTGTTGAACATGTGTAGAGTAGCTTAGATGGAGCTGGTTTGATTTCAATTAAGTGACTGTGAGACCCCAAGATTTGATTAGAACTATTATGGTTTATAGTTATAAGTACATGAATCAGCCCAAGGGTGTAAATCAATGATTGTTACAATTGATGTGTGGTTATCAAGTAAAAGGCTAGTAAACAAATCTGCTATAAGGATGAGCTTGAATTTTGCTATGCTTAGCATGAAGCCAAAGAATTAAAGGACTAGTTGTGGATTTGATAGCTTAAAGTTAAATGACTTAGAAATGGTGATTCTAGTCTAAATGCCGTATAGAGTTTTATATTTGACCTTCAAATTGCTTTAAAGATCAATTGAAAAGTCTGTTTGGTTCAGTATGAAACCTATGATATAAATGATTAGTCTTAAATGTGATTTCCCCAGACGTAAGGGATTTAGAAAATACTGATTTTTGGATAAGCTCTAAGAGGGAGTCTTTACACCCTAAGTTTAAGAAATTTTGATCTTATGACCGCAAAGGCGAGATGCAATAATTAAGTGAATTGTCCACCTTATAAACGTAATTGGTTAAGGATTGAAGAGTAAGTCAAGATCTCAACACTAAGTGGTGTACAATTCGATAATTATGTACTTAAGAGTTATTTGGACACCATTGCTTAACCAAGTTTGCACAAAATGTTATGGTAAAGGTATATGACTGCTAGTAGTGAAATATGCCTAAAGGATGATTTAGGTATACCACAAAAGGGGAAATAGATATGTTGAGATTAATGCTTTGATTGTGTACTTGTGATAGAAAACAAGTTTTGCAAATTGTGGTATAGGCTTAGAAGAAAGCCATATGGTTGAGAATGATTAATGTAGTAGCCTTAAGGGTAGAAGAATTGCTTTGATAAAGTAAATTCTAGCAGCTGCAGTGCCGTAGTGCTCATTGCTCAGCACCGCAACGTTAGGAACATCTTATGCCCAAGAAGCAAGAACAAGAGATGGGTGGCATGAAGATGAACTTGCATGCTGAATTATGGTCATTGGACTTGATGTTAAGCTTTGTTAATTAGAGTTTTAAGGTTTTGGAAAGTATTTATATGAATGAATTGAAAAGTTTCTTTATTACCTTATATATTGGCATGTAAGTAAAAGAGAAGTTGGAAAGTTCTTGAGATGAATTACTATGTGTAGTGTTAAGATAAACATTACGCAAACTAAAGTCAAATCCTAAGAAATAAAGGAGACAAGAAATTGAGCCTTGTTAAAGGCTAAGGAAAGAGTGAATGAAAAGTTAGATGAATGTATGAGACATTTATAAAAGGATTTTGTCACAGCCCAAATTTCGAGCTATGACCGGCGCATGGGCCCAATGTGCATAGCCCACTAAACCCAAGCAAGCCTATTTATGCAATCCCGATCATTAATCCCAACCATCATTTCTAAAACCGCATATTGAACTTCTCAACTAAAAATGTTTCGGTAATATTTTATAGCAACCGAATATTCATCTTTGTATTATCTCAAAGTACTGTCATTCATTGCCGTCTCATAAGGGCATCATCATCAATCCAACACATACATATTTCATTTATAACATGACTCTTAGTAGTTTACATTACATATATGTGTACACAAACAAAAGACTCTTAACTGTCAGCGGAGTGACTTTAAGTGAAGGTACCGCTACTGAGATGCCATAGTACCTACCAAGAAGATGAGCATACATGGACACTCAATCTAGGTCCCAATTACCTCTAAATCTAAAAACATGAGTATAAAACTCAGTGAGTGAACATAAGAAGGGAACAAGCAATCGATAAGGAGAACTTGGAAATCATGATGCACTTGTTTCAAAAGCAATGCAATTGATTTAATTTCTTACTAAAACCCCTTTGATTAATAACCGCATAGTGTTTCAAAAACCCATGATCAATACATGAAGTTAAATGGGTGAAAAATATGTCAAAATCAAGCAAGGTAGCTAGCATGGCAGCAAGCTTCTCGTTGCAGCGAGAAACAGTCTTAGTTTGCATATATTTCAGTTTTTCAATCATATCTCCCTTTAAAAAAGCCAAATTGACCTGATTTTTAGACCATTAGAAAGCTAAGAGATAGGGGTACAAGTTTTATGTTTACCACTTTTCCCAGTTCTGAGAGGAAGGTAGTCAAAATCTTCGTCAAAGTGAAAGAACTACACCAAAATCTGAGAGTTTCTCGTTGCAGCAAAAATGAATCTCGCTACAGTGAGAAATAGAGCATTTTAATTGAAATGGGTCTTGTTACATCAAAAGCCATTTTCTTGTTGAAATGAAAAGTAATTTGGGAGCAATTAACAATACCAACACACAACACAATCACAATTATTTTCATAAACTTTATATAACATATATATATATATATTTGTATATACATACATCATCATCCATATCATCCCCCCACACTCAGCTCATGTGCACTCCCTACTCGCACATGGCCAAGTCATCATCAGCTCGTGTGCACTCCCATGCCGCACATGGCCAGGTCATCATCAACTCATGTGCACTCCCACACCGCACATAGCTGGGTCATCATAAGCTCATGTGCACTCCCACACGCACATAGCTGGGTCATCATTATCACACAAAAAGGAACACCCAATGCATAATATACATATCCATATAATTTAATAACACATGAACCATTTATATGGCACATTTTCACAAGATAGAAATATTTCAACAAAGGCTTGTTCCCTAGGTATAATTTTAAAGCAAAACAAATGAACTTTCAAATGATTCATTTAAACACGTAAGCACTTCCCAAAACAATTTGAAATGCAAGTTCACTCACCTTATGATAACGAGATATTACATCGCTATTTGTCCAGAGGCATATCTAGCTATTCCTACTTGTCGGTCATTCGTTATTTCCCCCAACACACCACCACAGTACGCTACCTTTACTGTTGCACTTCCTAGCAACTATCCCAATTCAATATCTTTAGCGTACATCATTTATACTTCCCTTTTTTATTCAATCACTAATCCTTATTCAACTTAACTTATCTTGACACAATTTTTACCCAAGTTGCTTTAATCCTTTGCTTGCGTAATTCTTTAAATTATGATTACCGACAACTTGTTTATGACTCTAACATATATATTAATCTTTTCTAAGGATATTTATCAAGTTCAACCATCTTTTCCACAACAACCACAATTTCTCACAATATGCCACTTAACATGTCAACTACACAACAATACCCAATTTCTCAAGATTCCTCAACTACACTTAAAACATCATTTGTCTTTACCTTTATGGTTGCTTGACCCATACTTACACTCCAATATTCCTTCAAAACATTAATCATCAAGTTGCCAAAATGATTCACACATTATTTCTCCAAAGATTTAACCAACCATGAGCTTAAAACACAAAAATCCTTACCTTAGCTTCCTTGAATTACAAAACCAAGCTTTTCTTCCTTTCTTTCTTTTCTTTCTTCTTCTCTTAGGGTTTAGATGTGCTGAAAATTAGGGTTAGAAGCTACAGGTTTAGTGCCCAAGAAGTTTGGAGAAGAAAGNTTGAATTACAAAACCAAGCTTTTCTTCCTTTCTTTCTTTTTCTTTCTTCTTCTCTTAGGGTTTAGATGTGCTGAAAATTAGGGTTAGAAGCTACAGGTTTAGTGCCCAAGAAGTTTGGAGAAGAAAGAAGTAAGAAAAGAAAGGAAATGAAAAGAAACAAGGGAAATCACATGAAAAATTTGATTTTCATGAACTTGAAATGAAAATGGTGTTGGAAGCTTCAAGAAGAAGAAGAAAATATCTTGCTGGAGGAGATAAGGACGGTCATGGCTGGTAAAGATGAGAGTCAAAGCTTCTTTTGGAAGCTTTGACCAAACTTTACATAAAATTATCGTTTTACCCTCCAAGTTTCTTCCCTTTTTAATTTAGTTCTCCCAACACTCTTTTAACTCCAATTTTCTTCTATTATCTTCTTTTACACATATACAAACGAAATATAAAGCTTGTACCCCAACGCTGCGTCTCCATAATATTTAAAATATATTTTTTTCTCGCGTTAGTTTTATTTAATAACGCGTGGGCCCCACTAGCTTCATTTTTCTTTGAAATTTCCTCATTCTTCCTCTCCCCCACTTAGATTAACTGTATACTCATTCTTCATGAAAAATTTTGATAATGAATAAAATATTAATATTTTAATATTATTTTATTAATAAAATATTATTTTATTCCAAAATTTTCCACTTGTCTCCTTGGTACCCAAAATACCTTATTATGCCTCAATTCACTTCCAAATCACTTTTTATCTCACAAATTCTTTCTTGATAAAAATATTATTATTTTATTATTATTCCCTCGCTTGCGAAATATTTTACCTTAAAATACTCTTTTTACCTTTCTTTACCTTTAAACATTATAATTAACCTCATTTGGCATCCAATAAGTTTCATTAGCCATTATGTCAAAGTACAGGGTATTATAGTCTCCCCCACTTAAATAGAATTCGTCATCGAATTCTCTTCAACGTCGAGTTGTTAATCTCACTCAATGATCATATTCCATTTCCTTCTTCATAGGGAATTTTGATTTATGCACTTCGTTACCTTCCATTAGACTAGAGCACTTTACAAGGTCAAGGTACATAACTTATATCTATTATCCTCTGTGAGTCAGAACCACGGTACCTTTCACTATTATTCTTTCTTATCATTAAGATCCCAAGTATGGCTTTAATTCCATCACTAACCTTAAACATATCTTTATTTCTATTCTTGTTAAACCTCTAGTTATTCATTCACCTTGTTTACCTCCAATTCGACTAGAATATCTCACTTATGTCTATTATCATCCTTTATTAAATTTGAGCCGAAACTTCAACTTAATCATACCGATTTCGATCATGGTTTATACTTTCTTATGTATACCTAATCACCATCTTATTACTTGCCTCCTTATCAAACTTCTCGACATTCTTTCATTCCTCTTACCCCCCTTACACTATTATGTAGCTTATAAACATGCCATATTCAGTCCTGCACGTATCCTCAATGTTGGGGGAGGTTAATGGCTTCAATTATTTCCACATACTTCATGTTTACCTTACATTTATGCAGCTTCAATCTTCTTAATCATATTAGTCCATCTTGTATGACTTAACCACGCTATAGATTACATTTCCTTGACTATTTCAAAATTTTCTTATGTCAACATAGCTCAACTTCTGCTAGGATTTCTTATCATTATACCATTTATACAAATCATCAAATGTATTGAGTTCAAATCTCGAACCACTAAGAATAATTCTTCACTTTAGTTGGGCACATCATCAACCCCACACATGTGTATGTACACGCACATTTAAATGTCAACATTCTCATGTCTAATGTACGATCACTGGGTATAATCAATTTCAGATTACCCTTTTTATATGTTTAAATTACCATTCCACTTGTGTCTACCACAAGTTATCCCTTACGTAATCCATACGAATTCTCATTATGCCTATGCATAACTTTACATCATTTACATGTCTATACTCCTTTCTTATCATTTCCAATTATATGTTTAAGTATCATTTTACTACATATATCCTTGCATCATAATGTCATTAATCACATCTCACTGGCTAAATGTCATTTTCATTAAATTGCAATCTAGTATCCGTATGTGATTTATAATCTCGTTGATCTTTCAAAGGTTTATCTTTATTGGATCATTGCATTTTATGCAATACCACAATCCCTAAAAGTCATCCTTATTTCTCAATTATTCTTCATACCTCTAACATATATATATATATATATTATATCCTTGTTGCATTTCAACTTTAATGAGTCATTTAAAACTTAGACTAATTCGAATTGTGCATACCTCAAGCATTTCTGAATTCTAATTTCCATACTACATTAGGAAGTTTTCATTATCAGACTTCATTATCCAGATTATCTTCAATCATCCTTTGTTGTATTCTTCTATACTAATGTGACATTATTCTCCCTGGACCAATCTGCAGTTTGTACTTGAAACTGCAAGACTTGAAACAAGGTCCTCCTCAAGTACTTTTCAATGTTGATATGCATATCACTTTCAACTTACGACTTCCTCTTTATAACCACATAACTTAATGCTTGCTTTCACAAGATCCATAACAAAAATCTTTTTGAGTATTTCCTTGGGGATACCTATCTTAAACTTATGTCTCACCGCATGGGATCACTTAACCCGTGACTTAGCCGTTAGGCTCCTCAGCAAGCTTAAAAAATCCCACATTTTATACTTGCTGTGTATGATTGGTAATTCCTTCTCAAAGATGTTTGTGCATTCTTAAAACACTTAGTCTCTTATTTTCTCTTTAACATCCCGAGCATATCGTTCTTGTCACGACCCAAATTCTGGGCCATGACAAGTGCATGGGCCCAATGGACATAGTCCACTAAGCCCAAGCAAGCCTATTAATCTGACGTGTTCATCATTCCATCATAACTGCTAAGTCATATTTCATAACTTAGAATTCAAAATAATACTACACATTGCCATCTCATACTGGCATACCAAACAAGTGTATATACATTGTCTACAACATGTATCTTAACAATTTACATTAGGTTCGTCTATACACAACAAAATAATACTCGACTTCCAGTGGAGGGACTCGAATGAATGTACAGCTACTGAATGCCGAGACACTTACCAAAAGATGGATGTAAGTCTACAAGGACACCTCGTCCTAGTTACCGGCTGCCTCGTGATATGAAAACATGAAGTTGAAAATGGTGAGTATAAACCCAGTGAGTGAACAAGGAAGGGAACAAGCAACAACAAGGGAGAATTTAAAAATCATGATGCACTTGTTTCAAAACAATGCAATTTAGATCCATTAATATTAAAAACCCCTCATCAAGCCCTTAAATGATTGATCATTTGAAAATCATGAATCCATACACAACGAACCATTATGATACGTAAGCAAGTCAAATACAACAACGAATCTTCATTGCAGCGAGAATGAATTTTCGTTGCAGCGACGTTGGGATTTGGTTATTAGCGGAACGAGGGTTTCTCAACCGGCCGAGGGTTTCTCACTAAACCTCCTCATTTTAAACTTAACTCATTTAATCCTTAATGTTGGAAGTCCATGCTCCGATATGGTAGCAAAAAAGTGAAAGATAAGGTAGCAATTAGACAAGATAGGAGACCAAAATAGAAAGTTTTTCGCTGCAGCGAGATTGAATCTCGATGCAGCGAAATTGTGACCCAGAAACATAAGGTTTCTCGCTACAGCAAGATTCTTTCTCGCTGTAGCGAAATTCTGCTGATGAAACAAAGAGTTTCTCGCTATAGTGAGATTCCTTTTTGCTGTAGCGAGAAGCTACAGTTACTATCACGCTGCAGCAAGAAACAGTTCTGGTGAAGGTTCTCAAACCTGAGAGTTTCTCGCTGTAGCGAAATACAGGGCACCAATGAAAAATTTCCCTTTTCTCCCAAAGAAAAACCACCTTGCTAAAATGTCTAAACCAACATGAAACACATGACAATTTTCCAAAGTTTAACATGTCAAGTTTCACATGCATTACAACCATATACCATTACTCATAAATTTCTTATAACATGCATATTTACATATGTATATATGTATACGTATACCCATCATTATCATGCACATCATCCCATCATCATCATACACACCATCACATCATCATCATCACCAGCTCATGCGCACTACCTACTCGCACATAATCGGGTCATCTTCGGCTTATGTGCACTCCTTACTCGCACATAGCCGAGTCAATATAATTACACAACACTATATTCAAACATATATGTATATCAACATAATGCAGCTGCATAGAAATCCATAATAACCACATATCATAACATAAACCATTTCTTAAGAGCTTGTTCCCAAGGCATTCATTTTTTAGAAAATTTGTATAAAATCATTCAAACACTTTGTACAAAACAGTCACATTCCCAAAATGATTTTGATAGGCAGTCCACTCACCGATTGATTGTAGAGCCTTTAGATGACTTCAATTCCTCTAATTGTCCAAATGAAATGATGGGGCTTCCTTAGAACCTAGGATCACATTAGCATAAGAAATAGGTCAATTTACACACTATGAACCTTAAAAGCTATCTTTTAGCTAGCTTTCAATTGCCACATTAAATGGCTATCTATGTTCACTATCTAAATCACAAAAAGTAATGAACATACTCAACAATAAAATAGCTCTTAATCTAAATTACTAGCCATTTTCTACAGCTAAAAATTGAGCTTAGTTCATCACTCACCCTTGGGTTTCTTTGTAGTTGAATTCCCTTCCAATAGTTTCCAAATAAATGGGATAATTCTCTCTTTCTCTCTCTAAAACACTCAACTAGTGAGAGAAAGTATGTAAATAAGCTTTACTAAGGGTTTTGAAGTGAGAGAGTGAAAGAATACTAGGGTTCTAGTCAAAAGGGCTCAAAAGTATGAAAACTAGAGCTAGAGAGAGAAATTTTACAAGCTACATATCAAGCTTCCATGGAGGTTCTGAAGAAACGTGAGAGAGAAGAAGAAGAAGAAGACAAGCTACTGGAAAATGGGAGAAGAAGCTGCTGGAAGAAAGTATTTATAGGCCAAACTTATCCATTCCCTTAAAATTACGAAAATGCCCTTGACTAGTTAGCTTGTTTTCATGCAACCCTTTGTGCAATCTTTTTACTCCTTTGACACCGGGACAAGATCCATAATGGTCTAGACATGCTCGGGTTCATGAAAACTTAAAATTTTAACTTGAGGTGAAAAATGACCATTTTGCCTCTACCGTGAAAATTATTGTCATTTCTAGTTTTCTTCGTGTTTTCATCATTACACGTCATTTACGCAGTCTTATGCCTATTTAGACCTTAAAATGTCATAAAACTTTCTTTTGGGAGCTTATTAGAGAAAATGACGAAATTATCCTTGGCTCGTATTATTACATCTATGCTTAGTTACAAGCCTATAGAGGTTGGGGTCTCACAGTTCTATAAACATGCATTTATTCTTCAAGATATATAAATACATACTCGTTTATCCGATCCCCAATTTATCTTCATAGGTTTCTAGTGTGCCACACAATTGACCTTGTGTTGTTACTAACCCTTTTCGTTTAACTGAGTCAAGATAAGAATTGCAAATTCTCATAATGATATTCTAGATAAACTCATTCGTTATACCACCCTTGTAATCCTTTATTCACACTTTCATCACTTGGTATTGACATCCCTTATCTAGATCTTATATATTCATCTAACTCTTCACTCATTTTGCCTTAGCCTTTAACAAGGCTTAATCTCTTGTCCTCTTTATTTCTTAGGGTTTGACTTTAGTCAACATATTATTCATCTTAATGCTTCACATGGTAATTTATCTTAATATAGCCGTCTTGAGACGTCTTTTAACTTTTCTTTTACTCACATGCCAATATATAAGGCAATAAAGAAACTTTTCAATTCACTCGTATAAACACTTTCCCGACGCTCTTAAAACTCCAATTAATAAAGCTCAACATCAAGACCAATGACCATACTTCAACTTGTGAGTTTCATCTTCATGCCACTCACAATATGCTTGTGCCTTCTAGCCATAAGGAGTTCTTAACGCGACAGCGTTGGCAGTCAGCGCTGTGACATTGCAGTTGCTAAAATTTACTTTATTAAATGGATTCTGCCACCTTTAAGGCTCCGACACTAATCATTCTCAACCGTGTGGCTTCCTTCTGAGTCTATATCACAATTAGTAAAACTAACTTTCTATCACAGGTACGTAATTGGAACATTGATTGCAACATATCTATTTCACCTTTTGCGGTATGCCAAAATCATCCTTTGGGCACATTTCACTACTAACATTCATATACCTTTACCATGACATTTAGTACAAATTTGTTTAAGCAATGATCTCTAATTAACTCTTAGGTACATAAATATCAAAGTATACATCACTTCGTGTTACAATCTTAATCTTACTCATCAATCCTTAACCGTTAACATTGGTAAGGTGGATAATTCACTTAATTGTTGCATCTTGCCTTTGCGGCCATAAGATTCAAATTCGTAAACTTAAGATGAAGAAGTTCCCTTTTCGAGCTCATCTAATAATCAACAATTTTTAAATCTCTTACCTTTGGAGAAATCAAATTCAGGACTAATCATTTACTTCATAGGTTGCATACTGAACCATATAAACTATTTATTTGATCTCTAAAGCAACTTGTATACTAAGCTCAAACATAGAACTCCATATGGCACTTAGACTAAATTCATCATTTCTAAGTCATTTAACTTCAAACTGTTAAATCCACAGCTAGTCCTTTAATCCTTTGGCTCCACGCTAAGCATAGCAAAATTCAAGCTCATCCTTAGAGCAGGTTTGTTTACTAGCCTTTTTCTTCACGACTACCATCAATTATAATGATCACTGATTTTCACCCTTGAGGTAATTCATATACCTTTAATTTTAAACCATAATAGTTCAAATTAACCCTTTGGATCTCACAGTCACTTAATTAGAATCAAAACCAGCTCCTTTTAACCTGCTGTACACATATTCAACACATATTCTCATATAAATATTTTGGAAGCCCAACACCGTTTATATATGGCATAACAAGCTTGATTAACCAAGTGCACTTACCTCCGTGCACATAAGTATTGGCTTACTCTTACCTTAATGCTTAAATTTATAAACTCCAAGTGAATCACAATCATCACTATTAATTCCAATCAAAGTGCACCCCTTGTACCATTATTGTATATGTTTCTTTATATTAACTGTAATAATGATCCAATATCATCCAATTTCTTCTCATTGACAATTATAGGCTCAAGTTATAACTCCACTGAATGAATAAGTCATTACGAACCTATTAGTCCAACTCCAATTTCCTTTATCTTTAATTGGAGGAATTTGTTATTACATTACCCTTTCATTAGGAGCAATTGCTTAAAATCTTTCCAAGAACAGCTCGTGTCTCAGGTGGCATCTCAAACCCAGACAATGACATCACTTGTGACCTTACATAATGTTAGCAAGAGGGTAGGTTACGAGGAATAAGAGTTCATATAGCCTCTTGTCTATGAATTGTGCTGCAGTCACAAACCATAAACAAGACTCTACATTAACTCTAACAACTTCGCTGACTGACACGAGAATCCCTAAGACTCGACTAAACCTAGAGCTTTGATACCAACTTTGTCATAGCCCAAAATTTGGGTTGTGACAGATTTAGCCTAATTGGTGGTTACAAGACTATAAGCTAGGCATAAGCGTGAGAATGCCCTTGTCACAGCCCAAAAACTGGGCCATGACTAACGTATGGGCCCAATGGGCATAGCCCACTAAGCCCAAGCAAGCCTTTTAATGCAAACTCGATCATCATTCCCAACCATCATTTCTAAAATCACATATTGAAATTCTGAACTAAAAATATTTCAATAATATTCTATAGTGACCCAAAACTCACAATTTTATTATGTCAAAATAATTTCACCCGTTTGCCAACTCATAGTGGCATCGGTAATCCAATATACATAATTGAATTATAATATGGATTCTAGCGGATTACATTACATATACGTGTTCACAAGTAACAGACCCTTGACCGTTAGTGGAGTGACCATGGGTGAAGGTACAGCTACTGAAATGCCATAGTACCTACCAAGAAGGCGAGCATATGTGGACAACTCAATCTAGATCCCAACTGCCTCCAAATCTGAAAACATGAAGTTTAAAAACATGAGTATAAAACTCAATGAGTGAACATAAGAAGGGAACAAGCAATCGATAGAAGGAATTCGAAAATCATGATCCACTTATTTCAAAAATAATGCAATTGATTTAATTTCTTACTAAAAACCCCTCATTTCAAACTTTGATCAATAACCTCATAGTGTTGCAAAAACCCATGATCAATCCATGAAGTTAAATGGGTGAAAAATAGGTCAAAATCAAGCAAGGTAGCAAGCATGGCAGCAAGTTTCTCGCTGCAGCGAGAAACAATCTTAGTTTGCATATGTTTCAGTTTTTCTATCATATCTCCCACTAAAGAAGTCAAATTGATCTGATTTTGGACCATTAGAAAGCTAAGAGGCAGGGTTACAACTTTTATGTTTACCACTTTTTCCAATTCAGGCGGGAAAGTGGTAAATATCTTCATTGAAGTGAAAGCACTGCACTAGAACTTGAGAGTTTCTCGCTACTGCAGTGAGATTTATTCTCACTGTAGCAAGAATTAGGCTAGTGTGACCACCAAAACCCAAGAGTTTCTCTCTGCAACGAAAATGAATCTCGTCGCAGCGAGAAATAGAGCATTTTAATTGAAATGGGTCTTGTTACATCAAAAGCCATTTTCTTGTTAAAAATGAAAAGCAATTTTAGAGCAATTAACAATGCTAACTTACAACATAATCACAAATATTTTCATAACTTTCTATAACACACACATATATATACATATTCATTCATCATCATGTGTGCACTCCCTACTTGCACACTTCAACATCATCATATGTGCACTGCGACACTCCCTACTCGCACACTCTAACATCACCATGTGTGCACTCCCTACTCGCACACTTTAACATCCTCACACAACATTATTCATCAATGCACAATGTATATTCATATACATACATACCAACATAATATAAGAGCACATGGATTCATCTTTTTACACATTTCACATTTTCACAACATCAAAGCATTTTATCAAGGGCTTGTTCCCCGACACACATTTTTAAACAAAGGTTGGATAAAATCATTCAAATATTTCATCCAAATACATTTACATCTCCTAAAGCAAATTTTGAAATGCAAGTTCACTCACCGGTCTTGTTGATTCTTTTGCTTGACTTTAACCTTAACTAATACTCCAAATGGACATGTGAGGCCTTGTTGGAACCTATACACACACAACATCACAACTAACCCAAATTGGCATTAATATAATCCAAAAGCTCTTTCCTAATCAAGTTCCACTAGTTATTCCTAACTAGCTTCCAATTGCCATTAAATGACTTGTTATTCACACTACTCTAGTCACCCTAAGAGTGAATAAACAACCTCAATGATAAAACACTCGCAAACCCCATTGTTAGCCATTATCAACAACTAAAAAAATTTAACCCTAACTTATACTCACCTTGATGGTCTTTGTAGTTGAATTCTTTTTCAAAATTCTTCAAGCTAACAAGGGAAATCACTCTCTCTTTACATGTTCAGCTAGTGAGAGAAAGATGGAAGTAAGACTTTTTAAGGGTTTTAAGGTGAGAAAGTGAAAGAGCACAAAAGGTTTTATCAAAAAGTGCTCAAAAGCATGAAATTGAAGCTAGAGAGAGAAAGTTATGGAAGCTTTAAGGGAGGCTCCCATGGAGATAAAGAAACATGAGAGGGGAAAGAAAGAAGAAATGGTTGGAAGCTGTTGGAAATTGTTAAAGCTTTAGATATTTATATCTAAAGTTTATCCATTTCTCACATGAATTACCAAAATGCCCTTAACTTGGTGACTTTGTCTTCTTCTCATCCTTTGTGCAACCTTTTACTCTTTTGACACTAGGGCAAGGTCCATAATAGTCTAGAATTACTCGGGTTCATGAAAACATAAAAATTTAGACCAGAGATGCAAAATGACCATTGTGCCCCTACCATGGAAATTATCATTATTTTTATCTTCTTCATTTATTTACCATCATAAACATCATTTATTCCTTCCTTTGGCCTATTTAGACCTTAATAGCATCAAGAAAACCCACTTGTAGGAGCTCACCAAGAGAAATTACGAAAGTACCCTTGGTCCGCATTATCGCGTCTACTTCTAGTTATGTATCTATGGAGATCGAAATTTCACAGGTTCACTTCTGAATTACCCTTTTTAACTCGGTAATTAACCTCAGTTGGCATTCGTAAACTTTATTAGCCACCGTATCAAAATATGGGGTACTACAATCTCCCTCACTTAAAATGAATTCGTCTTCAAATTCAAATCGACGTAGGGTGAATAATCAAAGCTCTAAAGTTCTGCCACATCACTTTTGTCTGGCATTCTAAACATAGAATGTTGGTTTATGCATCGTATCGACTTTCAATCTTATATAAAACTCAACAATGCCATAGTATTTGGTTATATGCATTACTCTTGTTGGATCAAAACAATATCATCCTTCATCTTATGAAGAGAATTCAAATAAGCTATTAATTTTGGTCACACCTCAATCAAATCATCCTTAAATCATTAATTATGCATGTTTACTTAACCATCCGCAACTCCTTTACCTTGCTCTTTTATCAAACCTTCCAATATTCAAGCATTTATTCCACCATTGACTATGGGTCTAATTTGTCAACCAATCTCTATTTCATTTTTTCATTCTCCCATATAAATTCCATTTAAGCATTTCACAATACATAAAGATCAAATGCTTTTTATTCATTTCATCTATTTTTTTTTTAATATCAAAGATGATTCAAATCTAGTAACCATTAGTCATCATATTCCTAAAAACAAACTCCAATACCTTCATGATCGAGTGCTCACTAGATAAATCTCAACTTATACCACAAGGCATTTAAATAAATCATGACATTGCACATACCCCCTTATAATCTTAACCAATCTCTTTAATCAATAACTCAACCTCTCAAGATTAAAGTTGCTCAAAATTTTCCCTTTAAAGTTCCTTTCCAAGTTTCATTTTGATTACTAATCATTTCTATATTTCAAATGTCATAGCTAATTTGCTTGTCATCAATCACCTACAACATATCTAACTTGATATTTCTCAAATTTACTCCAAACATCAGATCTCATGGCCTCATTAGTTTATTAATCTAAAGATCAAATTAAACATTTATCTCTCCTTAAGTGCACTTTAAAATTTAAGAATCATCTATTAAGATGTTTCTGATATTAACTTCTCTTAGTCCTTTTTACCTAAGAAAATTAAATCCATAATCATTCATTTTGAATCATGAGCTTTATACCAATCAAAATAAATTTTACACTTTTAATTATAAGAATTCAAATGCACACCTTTACGCATAAGCTATAAACCTTTCCCCACATCTTTATATATAAAAACTATATATATATTGAAGCTATACCAAAACTGATACATCATTTTCCATTGCCCCTTAGGATATTAAATTCATGTCATACTTCTCTATTTGTGCACTTCATAATAACCTAACAATTTCTAGCTCACAGTTAAGCTAGTTCATATGTCAAGCCTCTCAGGCTATATTAAAACACCAAGTTTTATCACGATATAATAGAATTTGATGAACTCATATCAAAAGTATAAACACTTATTTTTACGCTAACAGCATTATAATCCACTTGTTCACTGCCAAAATTAGAGATGAATTATCTTAATCATTGTCTAGCACTATAACCATTGATAGAATATCATCATCGAATCAAATTATAACTAACTCTGCATGAGCTTTTATACCAATACGCAACATATATATCCATACATATATATTTCCAAAAATTTTAACTTCGAATAGCCTTAGGCATATCAAGCTCAATAAGCCATCTGTAAAACCAAAATAACCAACAATCAAGTTTAGAATCATTTCTTCGCTTGGTTGGTTAGATCATGTTTATCATTTGTGGTGAATACACAAATCTGATTTCAATATTCCATTCTCATACAAGAGTCAACCACTAATTGGCACCATCTCTAAACACCATGTGTTTTATAAGTCGATTTTCTTAGTCAAAATTTATATTGTAGTATTCCAACTTTAGGTCATGTCTCATTACCAAATCTTTACTCGTATACGAGTACTTGAATTCTCAAATCATCATTTTTTTTCTAAGTAGATCTATGCAATTCCTGTAGCGTATTTCTATTCCCTCACCAATAGTAGTATCATTTAATCAACCCGTGTCACCCTCGTTCTCTAAACATTTGAAATACAATTCAACCTTTGCCTACCCTTACCAAGCACTTTACCTTAATAATTACTCAAAATAAATTGAAACTTGTAGGGGAAATACATTTCACCATTTATGCCTTGCATCTACGAGCATGTTGAGACCACAACTTCATCAGATCTAGATATTGGCAAGGTAATCGTTGCCTTAAACCAACATTTCCAAGCACCCTTATATTTGCAACATATATATATATATATATATATATATATATTACTCATGTGATATATCTGTTATGAGTCTCAACTTAATTATACAGCCATTTGCTCTTTGAGCTTTAGTGTTTTCTCATTGTGAAAAATCTCTTGAATTTATCTCACCAGGGTGTTCACAGGGTGGATACATGTTCGTAATTTATAGTTCAATGCTTAAAGTAGTGAACACAGTCTCATCATTAAAGTTCTACCCTTATCTATCAATCATAGCTCCCTTGCACATTTACTTATACATTGCTGGGTTACTCACAAGCCACTCATGGCCATCCAAATTTTGACCTCTTATAGCAAGTCAAGCTAATATATTCTCTTATGCTTTTCCCTACACTTCCAAAACACTTAAACACTTCCTTTAATAGGGTTCCATTAAAAACTTAATCAATCAAAGGCTTATCTTCAAAGCCACTCATAGCTTTAATCGTTCATTGTATGCCCGATAACACTTTAGCTCATTGACCCCACTGGACATTATTTTAAAATCTCCCAAGGTGTCCGTGTTCTTAGTTCGGATCATACCATCTAACTTAATATAATTGCATTAATTATCCTTAAGCTCTTTATGCTCAGCATATCAACATCCATATTTCCCCCTCATTCATGTTATTGACCTTGTTAAGGTATATATGTGGCTTTTTAACCTTTCACAATACATTCCACATTTATTCCAGGGCATTCTCAATCTCATGCCAAGCCTATAGTCATGTAACCATAAATCAGGGTAAACTCCCTTATGGGATAGATCCTTCCATATGATGCATGGGGATCACAAGATGTACAACTCCAAGTGTATGCCTATATATTGATAATCTCCATATATTTTATGATCATGGAAACCACAATTTGCAAAACTAGCTTCGTATCACAAGTTTGCGATCGAAACATTAGTCTCCACATATCTCACTTTGGACATACTTCACTACTAACATTCATATACCTTTACCACAATATTCAGTGCAAATTGATTAAGCAATGATCTCCAAATTTACTCTTAGGTACACATATATCAAATTGTACACCACTTAGTGTGAAGATCTTGACTTTACTCATCAATTCTTAACCAATTACATCCATAAGATAGACAATTCACTAAATTTTTGTATCTTGCTTTGCAGTCATAAGATCAAAATTTCTTAAGCTTAGGATGCAGAAGCTTCCACTTAGAGCATATCCGAAAATCCACATGTTTTAAGTCCCTTACCTTTGGAGAAGTCACATTCAAGACTAATCATTTACATCATAGGTTGCATATTGAACCAAACATTTTTTTAAATTGACCTTTAAAGCAATTCATATATCGATCTTCATATAGAACTCCATATGGCACTTCGACTAAATTTGTCATTTCCATGTCATTTAATTTCAAATTGCTAAATCCACATCTAGTCCTTTAATCCTTTGACCTCATGAACAGCATAAAAAAGTTCATGCTCCTCCTTAGAGAAGATTTGTTTACCAACCTCTCACCTTGATGACCACACATCAATTATAATAGTCACTGAATTTCACCTTAAGCTAATTCATGTACTTATAACTATAAACCATAATAGTTCAAATCAAACCTTGGGATCTTGCAATTACTTAGTTGAAATAAAAACCAACTCCTTTTATATATGGCATAACAAGCTCGATTAACCTAGTGCACTTACCTCCGTGCACATAAGTATTGGCTTACTCTTACCTCAATGCTTAAATTTATAAACTCCAAGTGAATCACAATAATCACTAATCATTCTAATCAAAGTGCACCCTTTGTACCATTACTGTATATGTTTCTTTATATTGACTGCAATAAGGATCCAATATCGTCCAATTTCTTCTCATTGACAATTATAGGCTCAAGTTATAACTTCATTGAATGAATAAGTCATTACGGACCTATTAGTCTAGCTCCAATTTCCTCCATCTTTAATCGGAGGAATTTGTTATTACATTAGCCTTTCATTAGGAGCATTTCCTTAAAATCTTTCCAACAATAGCTCATTTCTCGGGTGACATCTCAAGCCTGGACAACGACACCATTTATAACCTTTACATAATGTTAGCCAAAGGGTAGGTTATTAGGAATAGGAGTTCATATAGCCTCCTGTCTATGACTTGTGCTGCAGTCACAAACCATAAACAAGACTCTACATTAACTCCGACAACTCTGCTGACTGACACGAGAATCGCTAGGACTCAACTAAACCTAGAGCTCTGATACTAACTTTGTCACTGCCCAAATACTGGGCCATGACCAGTGCGTGGGCCCAATGGGCATAGCCCACTAAGCCCAAGCAAGCCTTTTTATCCAAACTCGATCATCATCCCTAACCATCATTTCTAAAACCACATATTGAAATTTTGAACTAAAAATATTTCAGTAATATTCTATAGTGACCCAAAACTCATAATTTTATTATGTCAAAATAATGTCACCCATATGCCAACTCATAGTGGCATCGGTAATCAAATATACATAATTGACTTATAATATGGATCCTAGCGGATTACATTACATATACGTGTTCACAGGTAACAAACCCTTGACCGTTAGGGGAGTGACCGTGGGTGAAGGTACAACTACTGAGATGCCATAGTACCTACCAAGAAGGCAAGCATACATGGACAACTTAATCTAGATCCCAACTACCTCCAAATCTGAAAACATGAAGTTTAAAAACATGAGTATAAAACTCAGTGAGTGAACATAAGAAAGGAACAATCAATAGATAGAAGGAATTTGAAAATCATGATGCACTTGTTTTAAAAACAATGCAATTGATTTAATTTCTTACTAAAAACCCCTCATTTCAAACTTTGATCAATAACCTCATAGTGTTGTAAAAACCCATGATCAATCCATGAAGTTAAATGGGTGAAAAATAGGTCAAAATCAAACAAGGTAGCAAGCATGGTAGCAAGTTTCTCGCTACAGCGAGAAATAGTCATAGTTTGCATATGGTTCAGTTTTTCTATCATATATCCCACTAAAGAAGTCCAATTAACCTGATTTTAGAACTATTAGAAAGCTAAGAGGCAGGGATACAACTTTTATGTTTATCACCTTTCCTAGTTCTGGCAGGAAGGTGTTCAAAATCTTCATCAAAGTGAAAGCATTGTACCAGAACCTGAGAGTTTCTCGCTGTAGCAAGAAGTAGGCCCGTGTGACCCCCAAAACCTGAGAGTTTCTCTTTGCAGCAAAAATGAATCTCGCTGTAGTGAAAAACAAAGCATTTTAATTGAAATGGGTCTTTTTACATCAAAAGCCATTTTCTTGTTGAAATGAAAAGCAATTTGAGAGCAATTAACAATGCCAACTTGCAACATAATCACAAATATTTTCATAACTTTCTATAACACACATATATATATACATATGCATTCATCATCATGTGTGCACTCCCTACTCGCACACTTCAACATCATCATGTGTGCACTCCCTACTTGCACACTCTATCATCATCATGTGTGCACTCCCTACTCACACACTTCAACATCCTCACACAATATTATTCATCAATGCACAATGTATATTCATATACATACATACCAACATAATACAGGAGCACATGGATTAATCCTTTTACACATTTCAAATTTTCACAACATCAAAGCATTTTATCAAGGGCTTGTTCCATGACACACATTTTAAAATAAAGGTTGGATAAAATCATTCAAATATTTCATCCAAATACATTTACATCTCCCAAAGCAAATTTTGAAATGCAAGTTCACTCACCGGTCTTGTTGATTCTTTTGCTTGACTTTAACCTTAACTAATACTCCAAATGGACATGTGAGGCCTTGTTGGAACCTATACACACACAACATCACAATCAACCCAAATTGGCATTAATATAATCCAAAAGCTCTTTCCTAATCAAGTTCCACTAGTTATTCCTAACTAGCTTCCAATTGCCATTAAATGGCTAGTTATTCACACTACTCTAGTCACCCTAAGAGTGAATAAACAACCTCAATGATAAAACACTCACAAACCCCATTGTTAGCCATTATCAAGAAGTAAAGAAATTTAACCCTAACTTATACTCACCTTGATGGTCTTTGTAGTTGAATTCTCTTTCAAAATTCTTCAAGCTAACAAGGGAAATCACTCTCTCTCTCTACATGTCCAGCTAGTGAGAGGAAGATGGAAGTAAGACTTTTTAAGGGTTTTAAGGTGAGAAAGTGAAAGAGCACAAAAGGTTCTATGAAAAAGTGCTCAAAAGCATGAAATTGAAGCTAGAGAGAGAAAGTTATGTAAGCTTTAAGGGAGGTCCCATGGAGATGAAGAAACGTGAGAGGGGAAAGGAAGAAGAAATGGCTGGAAGCTGCTGGAAATTGCTAGAAATTGCTGGAGCTTTAGATATTTATATCTAAAGTTTATCTATTTCTCACATAAATTACCAAAATGCCCTTAACATGGTGACTTTGTCTTCCTCTCATCCTTTGTGCAACTTTTTACTCTTTTGACACTAAGGCAAGGTCCATAATAGTCTAAAAATACTCGGGTTCATGAAAACATAAAAATTTAGACTTGAGATGCAAAATGACCATTTTGCCTCTACCATGGAAATTATCATTATTTTTATCTTCTTCATTTATTTACCATCATAAACATCATTTATTCCTTCCTTAGGCCTATTTAGACCTTAATAGCATCAAGAAAACCCACTTGTAGGAGCTCACCAAGAGAAATTACGAAATTACCCTTGGTCCGCATTATCACGTCTACTTCTAGTTATGTGTCTATGGAGATCGAGATTTCACAGGTTCATTTCTGAATTACCCTTTTTAACTTGGTAATTAACCTCAATTGGCATCCGTAAAATTTATTAGCCATCGTATCAAAATACGAGGTATACAGCCCTAACATATTTGTGGAGTGTATTGTGAAAGGCTAACAAGCCACATATATACTAATAAGGTCAGTAAGATGAATGATTGATGAAATATGGATGTTGTTATGACGAGCATAAAAAGCTTAAGAATAATCAATGCAAATATACTAAGTTAGTTGTATGGTCCGAATTAAGGACAAAGATACCTTGGGAGATTTGAAAATAATATCCATTGGGGCCAATGAGATGGAATGCTATTGAGCATACATTGAACTGTTAAAGTTATGATTGGCTTTGAGGGTAAGCCTTTGATTAGTTAAGTGCTCCACAAAATTCTATTAAAGGATGTGTTTAAGTGTTTTGGAAGTGCATGGGAAAGCATAAGAGAATATACTAGCTTAACTTGTTATAGAAGACCGAATTTGGATAGCCATGAGTGGCTTGTGAACAATTAAGAAGTGTATAAGTATACGCTCATAAAGGGAGCTATGATTGGTAGTTAAGGGTGGAATTTTGGAATTGCATTGTTATGGTCATGGAATTATGCTTTGTCTAACATGATACAGTGTAGAACTCTAACGATGAGATTGTGTTCACTGCCTTATGCATTGAACTATAAGTTATGGACTTGTATCCACTTTATGAACACCCTGGTGAGATAGTTCGAGAGATTTCTCATCATGTAAAAACACTAAAGCTCAAGGAGCTAATGGCTATATAGTGATGTTGGGGCTCGTGACTGATATGTCACATAATATAAAGATATGTTGCACGTATAAGGATGCTTGGAAATGTTGGTTTGAGGCAATGATTATCTTGCCATTATGTAGACCTAATAATGTTACGGTCTCAATATACTTGTAGAGGTAGAACATATTTCATTTTGAGTAATTATCAAGGTAGAATGCCTGATAAGGGTAAACAAAGGTTGAATTGTGTTTCAAATGCTTAGAGAACAATGGTGATATGGTCTAGTTAATTGATACTACCCTTGGTGAGGGAATAGAAGTGCACAACGGAATTTGAAAAGATCTACTTGCGGAAGAGATGATGATTTGAGATTTCAAGTACCCATATACAAGTAAAGATTTTGATAATGAACCATGATATAGAGTCAGGATACTAAAATATGAATTTTGACTAAGTAATATCGAGATGAAATAAGAATATAACATATATGTTGGAAGTATGAAAGATAATTAAGAAGTGAAGATGACTTTTAAGAATTGTGGTATTGCATAAGATGCAATGATCAAGTAAAAATGAATTTTGAAAGAGCAACAAGATCGTAAAGCCTACACGGATATCAGATTGTAATTTGATGATCATGATAATTGGTGATTGAGACATGGTTATGACATTGTAATGCAAGGATGCGCAGTATGAACATATGATTAGAAATAAAAGAAAGAGTATAAGTATGAAAATGATGCAAAACTAGGCATAAGCATAATGTGAATTTGTATGGATTACATAAATGATAACGTATAGTAGGGTGTAAGTTGAATGGTACCTTAAACATCTAAAGGATGATCTGAAATTGATTATACCCTAATGTTCATGGGTCAAACTTAATTTATGAGAATGAAGTGGAAAGGTAAATTAAAAAAGTCAAAAATGAGAAAAGTAAACAGCAAATCACGTGTTATAAGAATATGATAATGGATTTTGACTATGGATTGGAATGAATAAAGGGAAATTTAGTTAGAACATAATTGATACAAGGATTCCTACATATGGTAATGAATGTTGACATTCAAATGGGTGTACATATGTATAGGTGGAGTGATTATGTGACTAACTAAAGTGAAGAACTATTCGTGGTGATTTGAGATTTGAATTCGACTTGTTTAATGAGTTGTATAGATGATACAATTGTCACGACCCAAATTTCGGGCCATGACCGGTGCATAGGCCCAATGGACGTAGTCCACTAAGCCCAAGCAAGCCTATTAATCTGACATGTTCATCATTCCATCATAAACTACTAAGTCATATTTCATAACTTAGAATCAAAATAATACTACACATTGCCATCTCATATTGGCATACCAGACAAGTGTATATACATTGTCTACAACATGTATCTTAACAATTTACATTAGGTTCGTCTATACACAACAAAATAATACTCGACTTCCAACAGAGGGACTCGGACGAATGTACAGCTACTGAATGCCGAGACACCTACCAAAAGATGGATACAAGTCTACAAGGACATCTCGTCCTAGTTATCGATTGCCTTGTGATCTGAAAACATGAAGTTGAAAACGGTGAGTATAAACCCAGTGAGTGAACAAGGAAGGGAACAAGCAACAACAAGGGAAAATTTAGAATCATGATGCACTTGTTTTAAATCAATGCAATTTAATTTCATTCATATTAAAAACCCCTCATTTCAACCCTTATATGATTAATCAATTATTAATGAGGAACCCAAACATAACAAATAATTTGAAAAAAATGAAGGCTCCAATGATACACCAACAAGACAAATGCGAGAATGCCTTCCTGCTGCAGCGACGTTGGAATTGAGTTGTTAGTCGAACGTGGGTTTCTCAACTGGTCGAGGGTTTCTCACTAAACCTCCTCATTTTAAACTTAACTCATTTAGTTCTTAATGTTGAAAGTTCATGCTTAGATATGGTAGCAAAGAAGTTAAAAATAGGGTAGCAATTGGACAAGATAGGAGACAGAAACATAAGGTTTTTCACTGCAGCGAGATTCATTCTTGCTGCAGTGAAATTGTAACCCACAAACAGAAAGTTTCTCACTGCAACGAGGATGAATTTCGCTACAGCGAGTTTTCGGTTAGTCTACCCCTCAAAACCCGAGAGTTTCTCGTTGCAGCGAGATTTATTTTCGCTGCAGCGAGAAGTTACAGTGACTATCTCGCTGCAACGAGATTTATTTTCGCTGCAGCGAGAACCAATTCTAGTAAAAGGTCCTCAAACCCGAGAGTTTCTGACTGCAACAAGAATGAATTTCGTTGCAGCGAGAACAAAGTAACAAGAGAAAAGTTTCCCTTCACTCAACAAAAAAGCCATCTTGCTAAACCCACAAAATCCACAAACAGCACATGAAAATTCCCAAAGTGCAATGTATCAAATTTCTCATATATGTCAATCATATATCACATTCATAAGTTTTCATTTCATAAGTCTAGATATGCATAATTATATAGATAAACATCAACATCATCATAATCACACCCGACTCATGTACATCTCCCCACATCGTGCACATAGCAGGCACCATCGTGTGCATCCCCCCCCCCCCCACATCGTGCACAATCAGTGCCATCATGTACATCCCCCCACGTCGTGCACACGGGCACTATCATCATCCATCTCTCATGCCACCATCATCACCGGCATGTGCATTCCCCCACATCATGCACACACACGGTTACAATCATTATACACAATATCGTTCATCACGCACAACACACACACACACACATATATATATATATATATCATCATAATGCAATAGTGCATGAATCCATAGCAATAACATATCACAACATAAAACCATTTGACAAAAGCTTGTTCCTAAGGCACTTGTTTTTATGAAAACTTGATAATTCATTCAAATGGGTGGCAAATACATTATATCTCCTAAACAAGCTTTGAAGGCAGTCCACTCACCGATTTATTGTTGAGCCTTTAGTTGACTCTAATTCCCTTAATGATCCAATTGGAAGGATGAGACTTCATTAGAACCTAGGATCACATTAGCATAAGCAATAGGTCAATTCACACACTATGAACCCTAAAAGCTATCTCTTAGCTAGCTTTCAATTGCCACATTAAATGGCTATCTATGTTCACTATCTCAATCACTAAAAGTAATGAGCATACTCAACAAAAAATCGGCTCATAAATCCCAATTACTAGCCATTTTCTACAGCTAAAAATCAAGCTTAGTTCATCACTTACCCTAGGGATCCTTTGTAGTCAAATTCTCTTCCAATAGCTTCCAAATAAATGGTGTAATTTTCTCTTTCTCTTTCTAGAACATCTAGCTAGTGAGAGAAAGTACAGAAATGAGATTTATCAAGGGTTTTGAAGTGAGAAAGTGAAAGAATACTAGGGTTCTAATCAAAAGGGCTCAAAAGTATAAAAACTAGAGCTAGAGAAAGAAAATCATGCAAGCTCCATATCAAGTTTCCATGGAGGTTTTGAAGAAACGTGAGAGAGAAGAAGAAGAAGAAGACAAGCTACTGGAAAATGGGAGAAGAAGCTACTGGAAGAAAGTATTTATAGGCCAAACTTATCCATTCCCTTAAAATTACCAAATTGCCCCTCCACCAATTAACTTACTCTCTTCCAATCTTTTATGAAATCTTTTTGTTCTTTTGACACTGGGATAAGGTCCATAATGGTCTAAGCATACTCGGATTCATGAAAACATAAAATTTTAACCGGAGGTGAAAAATGACCATTTTGCCCCTACCTTGAAAATCGTCGAAATTTTGGTTTTTTTCCATTTTACCCCTAATTTCACCATCCATTTATGCCTTAGGCCTACTTAGGCCATAATATTGTTTAAAAATCTTACTTTTATGGGCTTACTAAGGAAATGACGAAATTACCCCTGAGCAGGGATATCGCATATACTTCCCTTTACGATTCTATAAAGGTCAAGGTCTCACAACAATGATAAGAGATACCATTAGATATTGAGCTATATGGATAAAAGAGAATTCTAGAGCAATAGTTAAAGAAAGGATATTAAGCAATTGAAATCTATATCGTGGCTAAGCCATACAAATGGATTAATATAATCAAGATGTAAGGATTAATGAAGTGTTATATCATAGTTAAGTTAAACTCTCCATGAGGCACTAGTGCCATGGATGGAGAATAAACGGTGATAGTATTATAGTGTGAGTATTTGGAGAAATTAATTAAGAAAGATGAAATTTAACTTTGTTAATAATGATGTCATGCCTTGAGACATGAAGGATTAGAACTAATGAAAAGAAATTGATGGTGAATGAAAGAACTACAATTAAAGTTAAAAGTTGGCAAGTGAGTTACCTTTTTGCATGATGTAAATCTCATTGGCTTAAGAATGATGTTGAAGTGTGAATTTTGGAACATGCACGTAACGAAAAAACTAAAAAGAATTGAATCACCTAGAAGCAAGGTAAATATGACGTATGTGGGAATAATTGAAGGCTTAAACCTCCCCCAATGTTGAAAATATGTACAGGAATGAAAATGGCGTGTTTATAATGTTTTAAGTCATGTAGTAGTGCATGGGAACAAGATGAATGAATGTCGAAAAGCTTGGCATGAAACGAAGTAAAGATATGATGATTGGGCTTACATAAGTAAGCATGATTGTGATTGAAATCAGCATGATTGAGATGGGAATATGTTTAAAATTAATAATGGAGTTCAAGGCATACTCGGGATCATGGTGATAAGAGAAGACGATTATGAGAAGTATCATGGTTTTGATTCCCAAGATGACAAGAGACCTATGTAACGTGTTCTAGTTGAACCAAAAGTAAATGAGGTGGATAGATTAAAATCGCTATAAAGAAGGAAGTGAAGTATGATCGTAAAGTGACATTAGTAACCCGATGTTAACTTGAATTCGAGGACGAATTCTATCTAAGTGGGGGAGATTGTAACACCCCATACCCTTGTATAGTAGTCAATATAACCATATCGATAAGATGTAGGGGAAATTGACATAAATTTAAGTGTCAAAGCATGATCATGAGTGAAAGGAATAGTTTGTAATAAAATATTCTACATGCGAGAAAATAGTAATTAAATAATAATATTTTTATCGAGGATAAATTGGTGAGTTAAAAGGTGATTCGGAAGTAAACTGGGACAAAGTCAAACATTTTGGGTCTCGAGGAGACAAATGGAGAATTGTGGACTAAAATATTATTTTATTAATAAAATAATATTAAAATATTAATATTTTATCTGTTGTTGAAATTAGTTATGAAGGAGGATTATATGACTAATCTAAGTGGAGGAGAAGACATAAGAATGAAGTTCGAAGAAAAACGACGTTAGCGGGACTCGTGTACGCTTATTAAATAGAGCAAGAGCTGGTAAATATATATTTAAATATTATGGTGATACCTTGGTGAAGTGCAAATTTTATATTTGTTTGTACTCGTGTAAAGGAAGAAAGATGGAAGGAAATTGAAATTAAATAAATGTTGGAAGGACTAAATTATAAAAGATGAAAGTTTGGAGGGTCATACGGTAAATAAAGAAAAGTTTGAGGACTTATGTGTAAATTTTCATATTTAGAGTTAAATGGGAATTTACTAACCAAGAAAAGTTAAATTATATGGAATATGAGATATACATGTGAAATTCACTATTACATGTAAATTATTGCATGCAAAAAGGTGGAAGTTAGTGGGAGACATGTGGGACCCCACCATGTGATAATTGACAAAGAGAAAAAGAATAAAATATTTAAGTGGAAGAAAACCATGGTTTGGCAAGGATAGCCCATGGTAAACAAGCAAGATGATAATGTGATTTGAAAAGAAAAAGGTATAATTATAGCATGAAATATTATTGGGTGATAAAGTGGCATTAAAGTGAAATGGAAATGAAATGAAGAAAAAATGAAAAGTGACGTGACGGGTGGAAAGGTTTCAAAGGCTTTTTACCTTTTGATTTTAACCACATGAAAGAAAAGGAAAATGCCAAAATAAGCAAGCCTTGGGCAATCCACCCATGAGAGAAGAAAAGGAAAGAAAAGAAAAGAAAATAATAGAAAAAGATGTGGCTTTGATTAATCCACCCATGTGTGGGCAAAATGGGAAAGTGAAAGCCATTTTCAAGGCTTTTGACTTGAGAAAACCCGCACCTTTGGAAAGAAAAAGCGAGAGAATCCGCTTAAAAGCAAAGAGAGAAAGGAAGAAAGGAGAAAGGAAGAAAGAAAGGATGGAGAAAGAAGAAAAAGACAAGGAAGGTTCGGCTTAGTGGTTCCAAGCTAAGGAAGGTAAGTAGAACTTTGATTTTAGTTGTGATTTCTTGACGAAATGAGTTGGTAATTGTGTGAGAATGTTTGTGGTAGCAAAGGTCCTCCAAGAATTGAAAGAAATAGATGCATGGTTGTGGGTTAATCTTGGAATCCATGGTGATTTTGAGCTAGAAAAGCTATGGGTAAGTATTTTGGTCTTGAAATCACAAGTATATAACAGAAATGAGATGTGTATTAATTGTTTATGTTTGTGGCAGTAATGGTGACCATGGGTGTGAGGAAATTGTAAGCTATATGTGTGGAATTCAAGCTAAAATTGAAAGGTAAGCATGCAATGTATATAAATTGTGTTGTGTTGATTATGGTCGGTTGATAGTATGTTGAATGCCTGTTAAATGCTTGTGATTGAGGTTGATGAAAAATATGAAATTAGGTTAAGGATTTAATGATTGATGTGTTACCCGTACTCGAGAATAATTAAGTGTATTGAGTTTGACTTTTTGCTAGGAAGTGCATAAGTAGAGAAGTTGCTGTGGTGGCATGTCGAAGGAAGTCAAGGGTGACTGGTAAGTAGAATTAGCTAGATATGCATCTGAGTCAATAGCGAAGTAGTATCCCGCCATTGTGAGGTGAGTAAGGGGTGTCCATTTTAAAATTCCTGTAACTATATATATATGTACACGTGTTGGTTTATTTTAAACGTAAATTGTGGAAAGAATGAGCTGGTAGAAACTATAGGTATTTTGTGGATGCTTAAATGTTTGAAAGTTGTTTTGGATATATCTATAGATAAACTATATATGCAAAGTGTTTTAGGAATCAAGAAACAAGCGTTTTTGGGATGTTTGCATAAAAATCAGTGCCTTGTATTTTTGTGTGATATGCATAGCCAAATGCATTTGTTAAGTGATTTAAAATGCAAGTTTTGAGCACCGATTTTATTCCGATCTTTGTACAAGTGTTTACACCATGCCATTTAATGTGAAATGCAAATTTGAAGGGTAATAGAACCTTGATTTCAAACAATTTAAAGAAAAAGCCTCGAAAAACTTGATTTGGTTTTGAAAATGGTTTTGACAAACCAAGAGCGTCGAGAGTAGGCCGAATGCTACATTGGTGTAGTGTGACTTTCGTGCACAAGTGGACTCTAGCTAGAGAACCTTTGGGTCACCGACGGGCTATTAGGCGTGGTGGGGGCCACAGCCTGTGATATATATATAATATATATATATACGCGTGGCTAGGCCACTAATGATATACGCGGTTGTGATTACTTGATTCTTCGATGTCGGCCAACATTGTCGAGACTGCCATGGCTGTGGGAATCTAGTGGAGCGAGGCTTCCGGATTGTTATTACGTGGAAGTGGGTCCACGGGTTGATATTATGCTTACCTACTCGAGAGCCTTGTGAGTTTTGCAACGCGTACTCTTTTGTATGGTGGAGAGTTAAGATTTTCTCTACAGCTCCTCTTATTTGAATAAAAGCTTTTAGTGCTTATTTAACAATCATGAGTTAGTTTATGTGGCTTTATAAGTTGATTTCTTTACATGCCACACATTCTAGGAGCGTGTATTCTTTTATGTTGTTACTTGTATTTTGATAGCAAGTGATGTTTTCTATGATTGAACCTTGTCTTGCAACACTTGTTTTCGGCATAGTTTTGCCAAGTGAAATATTTCATGATGATTTTACGACATCATTTTTACAAGGCATAAACACTCTATTTGTGATTTGATTTTTTCTAAGATTATTATTTTTATTCTCGTTTTATCATTCAAATGATCTGCCTTAAGCTTGTTTCCCATCTACGCCCTACTCACAGAGTGGATGATCACTAAGTCTGTGAGACTTACCCCCTTATTTCCTTTTTACAAATAGTGATCGGCCTAGCTTTCAATCATCGGCACTTATGGTCCACCGCGGATAGGTAAAGGCATCTCATAACATTTCATTCTGAGTTATTCCGCTGCTAGAGGTCGAGTCATTCGTAGCATAATTTGATTGTAAATAGTATTAATGTAAATGTATGGTTGGATATTAAAGACCTTGATGAGCTTCTACAATTATGTTGAATAAAAGTTGAGTTGAGTTATCATACCTATTGTTTAAGTTATGTTACATAAAGGATGTATGTTTCAAGTAATTAAATAAATTGGTGGAATGGGTTTATTGTTATACAAAGGTTTCGAATAAGGCTTGTTTGAGACTTGGTGGGTTCTCCCGTAAGACTCGAAAGCAGGTAGCGATCGAGGAGCAGTCGTTACATAAAATCCTAAAATGAGAAGGCATTGAAGCCTAAGGGAGGTGTCAAAAAGGACAAAGGGAAGGGTATTTGCCATCATTGTGGCAAACTTGGGCATTGGAGAAGGAACTGTAAGGAGTACTTAGCTACTGTGAGCAAGAAAAAGAAGCTTATTGAAGTTTTTGGTTCAGGTACCATTTGCTAAATAATTCTACTTTATATATTAAAGGTATATGATACCTCAAAGTTGGTTCTCATATGTTTACCATATTGCAGGAACCAAAGATAAAGATGAGTAGGATTTGGTTGAGGAGGTGACTAGATGGATGGACTACCTAAAGCATTAAATGCTACATTGGATGGTAACACTCCTATTTATCTTGACATGTTGGATAATTTATTTGTATGTTTTTGAAACATTAATTATGTGATTGCCATGGGAATGGCTGGTGAAACATTTGTCTTTAGCATTTGAATGTGGAAGCTTATATGTTTCAAGTTTGAATAGTTATTTGGAATAATTATGTCATATTTAATTATCCATGCTTCATGTTTATCCTTGCAATGATAATTGATTAATTATGAATTATGTTCAATTGATCAAAAAGTTGAATATTGGTTCATATAAAATGGAATTTTCTTAAGAACAAAACATTGAGATGAATGTTCAAGAAAGAAAGCAACTTCATATTGCAATATGATTTGGTCCATATCTCTCCAACATAAAAGCCCATTATGATATTCTAAACCAATATGATTCCAAGCATACATTGAGATGTATATACATCATGGAATATTGAAAAGAGTTTGAATATTACTCTCACAAAAGATCTTGGATTTAGTGGGAGCCCAATGACAATAAAAACTTTAAAAGGGCCAAATGGCATAACATAAATTGACACATGCATATGATGCATACAACATAGTCTAGTTGGAATGGACCTAAGGAGGAAAAGGGATTATACATGTATATAAATAAAGTCATATACATCCTATTTTAAAAGGCTCAAATAGGAAGATATTTAAATCGTTAGTTCATGGAACTAAAAAAAGGTTCTCAACATTTTTTAATGTAACCATGGAGCCATAATAGTAGAACCTGGGTCTTATTGGATATAGATATAGTAATATGACATGATGTGATGCATAGACATTTCGAAGATAGATAAAAACAATTAACCACATTGAAGGGCACAAGTGAGTCTACATGGAGACAGGATTGCTAGATGGATTTGAATCCATATACGATGAGGTAACAATTGGCTTTGTGCTAATGAAAGATGTTGGGATAGCCCTGCAGCTAATTGGGATTGGTTAAGGCTTGATTCCAATCATGCAACAACACCATTCATGTTGAATGATTAAAGGTTTTCTTTCATCAATAAGACATCAATTATAACAAGTTATAAGTCTAATTGGATGAAGTCCATGATATTAATATGCCTTGCAAGGGAACTATAATGGGTTGCAGTTATGAGATCCTTATGCATCAATGCGTAATCTCTAAATGTTCCTGCTCAATGTATCATTGAGATTGAATATCAATGATACTTAAAGACTGTTGCATTCTATGTTCTTTACTTGAGAAGTAAGCAACCGATCTCATAGGTTGAAGTATAGAAATACTTGAAACTAGAATGTAGGTGCTTGCCTATGAGAGCAAGTTCACTGAACATGACCTATCATGATAAGTGCATTTGGTAATTCACTCAAGTGTCTATGTAATACTTCTCATGTGTCAGTTGTGTAAATACTCCCTAAACTTGAGACACCAGGTTGTCTTATGTGTGGAGTGCTATGCTTTGATTTCATCCTTACGGGTGCCTAACCAAGGATGCCAAAACAAGATGCTTTTGGGTATAGCATGAAGCATGTAAAGGCAAATGAGTGGTCAAGATAGGAATCATCACCCCAAGTGATGTAGGGGACATATCCTAACTGTTCTTGGTTGATATTAGCTTATTGAAGTCTTCGGCCAAGGCGACTTGAAGATTATGAAAGGAGTTTCATAAGTCTTTATAAAGCTGATGATCAAACTTTTAGAACGAATATGGAGATCAATAAGAGTAGACATTGCACCATGCTTTTATTATCTCTAAGATATATGATGAGGGAATGAATTACTCTGAAAGGCTGATCACTAAAAGGTTGAGTCAAACCATCTTGACTGTTCCAACATTTGGGTGGCCATGATGGATTGCTAGATCTCAATCTTGGTCTATGAACTCTAGGTAGTTAACTTGATTAATGATAAATTTAAAGTAGTTTAATTTTATCTAATTCTAAGTTTAACTTAAGAATTATATGTTGAGTTCATTGCCAACATGTTAGAAGTCTAATGGGTCACACACCTAAAATGAATGTTGAAAATAAAATGGGAGTGATTAAGTTGGACTTAATCAAATTGGAAGTTATGAGCTTCTCAAGCACTTGATTAAAATTTTTTAATTAAGTTGTGCCTAATTAATTAAATTGTTTAATTAAATCATTAGGCCTAATTAATTCAATTATTTAATTAAGTCATAAGGGCTAATTAATTAAATTAAACAATTAAGTTATCGGACCTAATTGATTAAATTTGTTTAATTAAGTCATTGGGCCTATTTGATTAAAATTGTTTAATTAAATTGTTTAATTAAGTTATTAGGTCTAATTGATTAAATTAAACAATTAAGTTAACTGGGTTTTTTAAGGACTTAATTAAATTGCTTAATCAAATTATTAGATTAATTGGCAATTACAAAGTAGCTTTATAATTAGGTGTCACAGGCCAATTTTCAGGCCATGATCGGTGCATGGGCCCAATGGGCATAGCCCACTAAGCCCAAGCAAGCCTTCCCATATGAACTTATATGTCAGCCCCTTTATCATCCATATTCCCTTTTAAGTTCCATAAATCATAATGTTCAAATAATAACTTCATTGAAATCGATCCATAAAATCCAAGTATATACTCATAATGGTATTCATCAATCATAATATACATAAAAAGTTTGCCAAACGATTCTTAGCAAATCACATCCAGTTTACATGTACACATTCAAAGACTCTGAACATTAGCGGAGTAACTCTGGGCGTGGGGGCTAACACTTAGTATCATGGCAAACCTATCGAACAATAGATAAGAAGGAGCACCTCGTCCTAGGATCCAGTCACTTTTTACTCAGAAACCTAAAACATAAAGTTTAAAAACGTGAGTATAAACCTAGTGAGTGAACATAGAAAAGGAATAAGCATTAATACGGGAAGTTTTAGAAAACATGATGCACTTATGTTGAAAACAATGCAATTTAGCTTAATTTCTTGTCACAACAAAAATCCATTTTTACGGCAGTGAAAATCATATGGAAAGCATTTCTCAAGTTTTAACATTCAATAATCAATGCAACCACAATATAATTTCAATAACCTCTCTCTCTTTATATATATATAATATATATAAACATACATACGACCATCGACCTCACCCCAACTCTCTCTCAACTTATGTGCACTCCCACACCGCACATAGTTGGGTCATCATCAGCTCATGTGCACTCTTACACCACACATGGCTGGGTCATCATTGCTCATGTGCACTCTTACACCGCACATGGCTGGGTCATCATCAGCTCATGTGCACTCCTACACCGCACATGGCTGGGTCATCATCAGCTCATGTGCACTCTTACACCGCACATAGCTGGGTCATGATCAGCTCATGTGCACTCTACACCGCATATAGCTAGGTCATAATTATCACACAATAGTATCATTCCATGCATAACATACATATCAACATAATGTGGGAACATATGAATTCATCACATTCATATTTCATAACGTAAAAACGTTTCATCAAGGGCTTGTTCCCATGGAACTTTTAAAGAAAAACCAACAAATATTTCAAGTAGCTCAATCAAGCATATAAATCACTTATTCCAAAACATTTTAATGCAAGTTCACTCACCGATCCTCGTTGATTCTTAAATCGACTTCAACTCCCATTAATGGTCTGAATGGAGATATGGGGTGTCGTTGGAACATATCACACATAATAGCATCACAATCACTCAAATTGGCATTAATATAATTCCAAAAGCTATTTCTTAACTCAAGTTCAACTAGTTATTCCTAACTAGCTTTCGATCACCATTAAGTGGCTATTTATTTCACTACTCTAGTCACCTTAAAAATGAATAAACAACCTCAACAATAAAACACTCACAAATCCCATTGTTAGCCATTATCAACATCTTAAAAATCAATCCTAACTTATTACTCACCTTAGGGTTTCTTTGTAGTTGAATTCTGTTTCAAAAGCTTTCAAACTATTGTGGGAAATCTCTCTCTCTTTCTCTAGAATGTCTAGCTAGTGAGAGAAAGTATTAAGGAAAGGCTTTTAAGGGTTTTTAAGGTGTAGAAGTGGAAGTGCATGAAAAACCATGTCACGACCCAAATTTCGGGCCATGACCAGCGCATGGGCCTAATGGGCATAGCCCATTAAGCCCAAGCAAGCTATTCATATGACTGGTTCATCATTCCATCAAAAGTTTCTAAAGTCACATTTTATAATTCCAATTCAAAATAATGCTAACCATTGCCAACTCATAGTGGCATTACCAATCAAAATATACATATATTGTCTAAAACATACATCTTAATAGTTTACATCGGGTTTGTCTATACACAACAAAAGGGATACTCGACTTCCAACAGAGAGACCCGGGCAAAAGTACAGCTATTGAATGCCGAGATACCTATCAAGGAGACGAATCTACGAGGACACCTCGACCTAGTTACTGACTGCCTCCTGATCTGAAAACATGAGGTTGAAAACAATGAGTATAATCCCAGTGAGTGAACAAAGGAAAGGAACAAGCAAACGATAAGAAAAGTTTAAGGAAATCATGATGCACTTATTTTCGAAAACAATGAAATTTAGTTTAGTTCTTATTATAACCCCTCATTAAACCGTTAATTGGTTAATCACTTGATGATGAAGGATCCATGCACAACAAAGAATTTGAAGAGTGAAAACTTTAGTAGCATTCAAGTAACTCAAGCGAAATGACTGATCCTCGTTGTAGCACAATTTGGGCTTAAATCATCAACTAGCCGAGGGTTTCTCACTAAAACCCCTCATTTCAAACTTAATTAATTAATTCCTTGATGTTGGAAGTCCATGATCAATTATGATATTAAAGACTTGGAAAATATGGCAGAAACCAAACAAGGTAGCAAGCACAACAGAAGGTTTCTCGCTGCAGTGAAAATTCATTCTTGTTGCAGCAAAATTTCCTGTGGACATCTATTCTCACTGCAGCAAGTTACAGGATTGCAGCCAACCTCCTAACTCGAGAGTTTCTCTCTACAGCGAGATTCATTCTCGCTAAGGTAGAATTTCTCACTGCAGTGAGATTGCATTCTTGCTGAGGTGAAATTTCTCACTACAGCGAGATTGCATTCTCGCTGCAGTGAAAACCAGGGCTGGTGTAAACCCTCACCACCCAAGAGTTTCTCCCTGTAACGAGAATCCATTTTCGTTGCAATGAGATTCAGGGTGGATGAAAATAAAGGGGTTTTCAGATGCCACAAAATCCATTCCTGCCATATTGAACATCAAATTGAACACCTTGACAATAATAAAATTTCAACAGTTAATGTAATCACATATTAATTCCAAACCTTTCTATATAGTAAATATATATGTACATAAGCATATACACCACCACCGCCTCACCCAGCTCATGTGCAACCCCCACATCGCACACATAGCTAGAGTCATCGTGTGCATCCCCCACATCGCGCACAGATAATATCATCATCCACACTCTCGCACCCGTCATCACCGGTATATGCATTCCCCACATTGCGCACACGCATGGTTATATTTATTACACAATAGTAACTATCGATGCACAACATATATATATATATCAGTATCCTATAGGAGCACAAGGATTCATCATATTGCACACTCACCACATAAGATGTTTTAATAAAGGCTTGTTCCCATGCATAATCTTTAAGGAAAAATCAAATTAAAATCATTCACATGCTTCATCCAAATACCAATACATTTTCCAAAATATTTTAAATGCAAGTTCACTCACCTTGGTGGATTTGTAATTGAATTTCTTTTCAAAATTCTTCTAAGCTAATAAGGGAAACCGCTCCTTCTCTCTCTACACGTCCAACTAGTGAGTGAATGTTCTTAAGAAAGACTTTTGAAGGCTGTTAGGGTGTAAAAGTGGAAGAGCATGAAAAACCCTATGAAAAGGTGTAGAAAAACATGAGAAATAAAGCTAATTTGGGGAAGTTTTAAAGGTTTCAAAGGATACTTCCATGAAAGGTGCAAAGAAACATGGAATGAATCGCAGGATAGGAGGAAGAAGAAGAAGAGAAGCTGTTGGAAAACTGAAGAAAAGCTGTTGGAGATTTGATATTTATAGTTAAACTTTATCTAATTGTCATACAATTTACAATAATGCCCTTAACAAGGCCATTTGTCTTCCTTCTTTCCTTTATGCACTCTTTTTACTCCTTTAACACTGAGACAGAGTCCATAACAGTCTAAAAGTACTCAAGTTCACGAAAACTTAAAAATTTCTACTCGAGATGGAAAAATGACCATTTTGCCCTTACCTAGGAAATCATCACTATTTCTATTTTTTTCATCACTTTATCCTTATTTTCATCATTCATTTATGCCTTAGGCCTACTTAGGCCTTAATAATGTTTGAAAACATACTTCTAGGGGCTCACTAAGGAAATAACAAAATTACCCCTAGTCCGTGATATCGCGTTTACTTCTAGCTACGAGTCTATAAAGATCAAGGTCTCACAAACCCTATGAAAGAGTTGGCAAAAGCATGAAACTTGGACTTTCTATGAGAGATTTATGGAGGATTCAAGGTTTTTTCCCATGGAAAATGAAGAAAAACATGAAATGGAGAGAAAGAATGGGATGAAAAAGAAGAAGAAGCTGTTGGAACTTAGACATTTATGCTTCAAGTTAATCCAAATTTCACTTAATTTACCAAAATGCCCTTAACATGGTGGCTTTGTCTTCCTCCCATCCTTTGTGCAACCTTTTTACCCTTTTGACATTGAGACAAAGTCCTTAATAGTCTAAAAATACTCAGGTTCACGAAAACGTAAAAATTTAGACTCAAAATGCAAAATGACCATTTTGCCTCTATTATGGAAATTATTAGTGTTTTTATCTTTTTCATTTATTTTACCATCATTCATTTATTCCTTAAGCTTACTTAGATCTTAATAACATTAGAAAACTACTTCCAGGAGCTCACCATGAGAAATGATGAAATTACCCTTGGTACGAGTTATCGCGTCTACTTCTAGTTACGGGTCTATAGAGGTTGAGATTTCACAATATGAGGGTATTGGGTGTCATAGTCTCTCCCATTTAAATAAAATTCATCCTCGAATTCATGTTGGTGTCGAGTTATTAATCTCACTCTATGATCTTATTCCGTTCCTTCCTTTATAGGGAATTTTGATTTATGCACTGTGTTACCTTTCGTTCGACTAAAACATTTTACAAGATCAGGGTATGTAACTTATATCTATTATCATCTTTGAGTCAGAACCACAGTATTTTTCACTAATGTTCTATCTTTTATCATTAAGCCGCTGAACATGCCTTTATCTTCCATCATTAACCCCGAATCATAACTCCAGCTCAATCATAGCGATTTCGATTATATATTATAGTTGCTTATGTATACCTAATCATCATCTTATTACTTCATTCCCTGTCAACTCCCCGACATTCATTCCTTCATTTTATGCTTATACACTATTGCATAACTTATGGCATTGTAAACATGTCCTACTCATTTCTATACATATTTTCAACATCAGGGGGAATTGAATCTTTCAACCATTCCTTCACTCTTCATGTTTATTTCGTATTTATGCAACTTAAATCTTCTTAATCATATTAGTCCATCTTGCATGTCTTAATCATGCTATAGATTACATTCCCTTAATATCCTTTCTTTAACTGTTTCTCTAAATTTCTTATATCAACATAGCTCAACTTCCGATGAGATCTCTTTTTGTTGTACTATCCATACAACTAATTAAATATATCATGTTCAAATTTTGAATCACTAAGAACAATTCTTTACCTCAGTTGCTTACATCATCAATTCTACACATACGTATGCACATGCATTTCTAAATGTCAACATTCCTCATTATGCGTGGGGATCCTTGCATTCAAGCACCTTCGAGCTAAATTTCGCTTCTGTTCATTCCTATCCATAACCAAGATTCAATATAATAAGTCTCATAGTACATGTCAACATTCTCATATTTAATCTAAGAACATTAGGGTATAATCAATTTTTGATTGCCCTTTTTAGATGTTTAAATTACCATTCAACTTGCGTCTTACCATAAGTTATCTCTTACGTAATCCATACGAATTCTCATCATGCCTACGCATAACTTCACATCATTTGCATAGTTATACTCCCTTCTTATCATTTCCAATTATATACTTAAGTTGCATTGTACTATATATCCTTGCACCATAATGTCGTTAGTTACATTTCACTTACTAAATATCATTTTCATTATCTTGCAATCCAGTATGCGTATATGCTTTATAACCTCATTGATCCTTCAAAGGTTCTTTTTTACTTGGTCATTGCATCTTATGCAATGCCAAAATCCCTAAAAGTCATCCTTATATATCCCTTTTGCAATTCGATATTAACTAGTCACTTAAGACTTAAACTCATTCGAATCATGCGTACCTCATGCATTTTCGAATTCTAATTTCCATAATACGTTAGAAGGTTTCCATTATCCAACTTCATTATCAAGGTTACCTTCAATCATCTTTTACACTATTCTTTTATACCAATATAACATCAATCTCCCTTAGCCAATTTACAATTTACACTTGAAATTGCAAGACTTGAAACAAGGTTTTTTTTTTCTCCAGTACTTCTCAATATCAATGTGAGTATCACTTTTAGCTTACGGTGTCCTTTTTGTAATCACATAACTTAATGCTTGTCTTCACAAGACTAATAGTAGGATTCCTCCTGAGTATTTCCTTGTGGATACTTATCTGAAACTTATGTCTCACCGCCTATGATCACTTAACCCGTGGTTTAGCTGTTAGGCTCCCCAGCAAGTTTCAAAATTTCATATAACCGCGTACATTTGATAATTCCTTCTCAAGAATGTTCATATTTTTCTGAAACACTTAATCACTTATTTGCTCTTTAACATTCTGAGCATATCATTCCAAAAGACATGCACTATTCACCAAGAAATTTTAATGCATACGCATTTATTCAATCCTCAGTTTATATTCATAGATTTCTAGTATGCCATATAATTGGCCTTCTGTTGTTACTAATCTTTTTCATTCAACTAAGTTAAGACAAGATTTGTAATTCCTCATAATGATACTTTACATTAACTCATTTTCTATGTCACACTTGTAATTCTTCATTCACACTTTCATTATTTGGTTTTGACGTCCCTTATCAATATCTCATATATTCATCCAACTTTTCACTCACTTTTTCCTTAGCCTTTAACAAGGTTTAATCTTTTATCTACTTTATTTCTTAGGATTTAACTTTAGTCAACATATTTTTTTTATTTTTTTTCGTCTTAATACTTCACGTGGTAATTTACCTCAATATAGCCATCTCAAGAACTCTCTAACTCCTCTTTTACTTACATGCCAACATATCAGGCAATAAGGAAACTTTTGAATTTACTCATATAAACACTTTTCCAGCACACTTGAAACTCCAAATAACAAAGCTCAACATTAAGATTACTGGCCGTAGTTCAACTTGCAAGTTTTATCTTCATGCCACTCACCATTTGATTATGCTTTCCAGCCATGAGAGGGTCTTAACGCAACAGCGTTAGGTAGTCAGCACTGCGATGTTGTGGCTGCTGGAATTTGCCTTATCAAATTGATTCTTCTGCCTTTAAGGCTACTTCACTAATCATTCTCAACCGCATGGCTTTCTCTTAAGCCTATACCATAGTTTCCATTAGCATGTATATCTTCATTTTGCTTATCATATGCTCTAGCCCAAGTCGATACCTTTAACTCATATTATCTTTTAACTCTTATCATTAATCACTAAGTCCCACCTTAGGATATCCTTTCCATATGGTGTAATGAATTCACAACATACATATCACTACACACATAATTTTCATTATTTGTGGCATCCCATAATTCTTACCATCCATAATTAATTGTCTTTTTTGTCTAGTAACTCAAGTAGTTATTGACTGTCAGTACAAATGATCATAAAAATAGTTCATTGTTCTCCACATTCTACATTCGTGATCTTTATCAAATCAAGAATTCATCTTTCCCAAGTTCCATAATTTACCTCCAATGGGCTATATTTGTGTCAAATTATCATTTTATAATGTTATGGCATCATTTTTATAATTCCCTCCATACTTAAGTTTACAATCCTTAACTTAATCACGTTAACCATTCAAAGTGTAGCCCATAGTCTCACTGATTTCTCCCATTATTCATCTTAATAACTTTTGACCTTTCACAACACACTCCTTATACATGTTAGGGCATTCTCAATCTCATACCAAGCTTATAGTCATATAACCACCAATTAGGCTAAGTCTTTCTATGGGATATCTCCTTCCATATGATGCATGGGGATCACAAGATTTACAACGCCAAGTGTGTGTCTACATATTGATAACCTCCATATATTTCATGATCAGGAAACCCACAATTTGTACAACTAGCTTTCTATCACAAGTTTGTGATCGGAACATTAATCTCAACATATCTATTCCACATTCGGTGGTATGTCGAAATCACCCTTTGAACACATTTCACTACTAACATTCACATATCTTTACCATGATATTTATTGCAAATTTGATTAACCAATGATCTCTAAATAACTCTTAGGTACATAAATATCAAAGTTTACATCACTTCGCATTGTGAGCTTAACTTTACTCATCAATCCTTAACCGTTAACATTGGTAAGGTAGATAATTCACTTAATTGTTACATCTCGCTTTTGCGGCCATAAGATCGAAATTTGTAAACTTAGGATGCAGAAGCTCTCTCTTCGAGCTTATCCAATAGTCAACATTTTCTAAATCTCTTACCTTTAGAGAAAACATATTCAAAACTAATCATTTACATCATAGGTTGCATAAAGAAAACATATTCAAAACTAATCATTTACATCATAGGTTGCATACTGAACCATATAAACTTTTAAATTGATCTTTAAAGCAACTTGTATACTAAGCTCAAACATAGAACTCCATATGACATTTAGACTAAAATCAACACTTCTAAGTTATTTAACTTCAAGCTACCAAATCCATAACAAATCCTTTAATCCTTTGGCTTCATGCTAAGCATAGCAAAATTCAAGCTCATCCTTAAAGCAGTTTGGTTTACTAGCCTTTTTCTTGATGACCACACATCATTTATAACAATCACTAGTCATTATAGTCAAAGTACACCCCTTATTACCATTATCTCACGTGCTCTTTTATATTGACCTCAAATACAAGTCATAGTCATCAAATTTTTTTCCCATTGACAATCTTGGGCTCAACCTTTAACTCTACCAAATGAACAAGTTATTACAGACCTATTAATCTAACTTCACTTTCCTCCATCCTTAATCAGAGGGATATATCATCACACTAACCTTTTATTAGGAACGTTTACTTAAAATCTTCTAACAACAGCTCGTGTCTCGGGTGACATCTCAAACCCAGACGACGGCACCACTTATGACCTTTATATGATGTTAGCAAAAGGGTAGGTTACTAAGTAAAAGAGTTTATATAGTCTCCTGTCTATGACTTGTGCTGCAATCACAAGCCATAAACAAGACTCTACATTAACTTCGACAACTTCACTGATTGACACAAGAATCCCTAGGACTCAACTAAACCTAGAGCTCTAATACCAACATTGTCACAGCCCAATTTCTGAGCCATGACTGACGCATGGGCCTAATGGGCATAGCCCATTAAGCCCAAGCAAGCCTTCCCGTATGAACCTGTACGTCAGCCCTTTTATCATCCATATTCCCTTTTAAGTTCCATAAATCATAATGTTCAAATAATAACTTCATTGAATCGATTCATAAAATCCAAGTATATGCTCATAATGATATTCATCAATCATAATATACATAAAAAGTTTGCCAAATGATTATTAGAAAATCACATCCAGTTTACATGTACACATTCAAAGACTCTGAACGTCAACGGAGTGACTCTGGGCGTGGGGGCTAACACTTAGTATCATGGCAAACCTATCAAACAATAGATAAGAAGGAGCACTTCATCCTAGGATCCAGTGACCTTTTACTTAGAAACCTAAAACATGAAGTTTAAAAACGTGAGTATAAACCTAGTGAGTGAACATAAGAAGGGAACAAGCATCAATACAGGAAGTTTTAGAAAAGTGATGCACTTATGTTGAAAACAATGCAATTTAGCTTAATTTCTTGTCACAACGAAAATCCATTTTTGCTGCAGTGAAAATCAATTGGAAAACATTTCTCAAGTTTTCACATTCAATAATCAATGCAACCACAATATAATTTCCATAACCTCTCTCTATATATAATATATATAAACATACATACGACCACTAACCTCACCCCAACTCTCTCTCAGCTTATGTGCACTCCTACACCGCACATAGCTAGGTCATCATCAGCTCATGTGCACTCCTACACCACACATAGCTGGGTCATGATCAGCTCATGTGCACTCCTACACTGCACATAGCTAGGTCATAATTATCACACAATAGTATCATTCCATGCAGAACATACATATCAACATAATGTGGGAACACATGAATTCATCCCATTCATATTTCATAACATAAAAACGCTTCATCAAGGGCTTGTTCCCATGCAACTTTTAAAGAAAAACTAACAAATATTTCAAGTAGCTCAATCAAGCATATAAATAACTTATTCCAAACATTTTAATGCAAGTTCACTCACCGATCCTCGTTGATTCTTAAATCGACTCCAACTCCCACAATGGTCAGAATAAAGATGTGGGGTCTTGTTGGAACCTATCACACATAATAGCATCACAATCACCCAAATTGGCATTAATATAATTCCAAAAGCTATTTCTAACTCAAGTTTAGCTAGTTATTCCTAACTAGCTTCCAATCACCATTAAGTGGCTATTTATTTCACTACTCTAGTCACCCTAAGAATGAATAAACAACCTTAACAATAAAACACTCACAAATCCCATTGTTAGCCATTATCAACATCTTAAAAATAAATCCTAACTTATTACTCACCATAGGGTTTCTTTGTAGCTGAATTTCTTTTCAAAAGCTTTCAAACTATTGTGGGAAATATCTCTCTATCTCTCTTTCTCTAAAATGTCCAACCAGTGAGAGAAAGTATTAAGGAAAGGCTTTTGAGGGTTCTTAAGGTATAGAAGTGGAAGAGCATGAAAAACCCTATGAAAGAGTGGGCAAAAGCATGAAACTTGGACTTTCTATGAGAGATTTATGGAGGATTCAAGGTTTCTTCCCATGGAAAATGAAGAAAAACATGAAATGGAGAGAAGGATTGGGATGAAGAAGAAGAAGCTGCTAGAAGTTGCTAGGACTTAGATATTTATGCTTTAATTGAATCAAAATTTCACTTAATTTACCCAAATGCCCTTAACATGGTGGCTTTGTCTTCCTCCCATCCTTTGTGCAACCTTTTTACCCTTTTGACATTGAGACAAAGTCCATAATAGTCTAAAAATACTCGAGTTCAAGAAAACGTAAAAATTTAGACCCAAGATGCAAAATAACCATTTTGCCCATATTATGGAAATTATCAGTGTTTCTATCTTCTTCATTTATTTTACCATCATTCATTTATTCGCTAGGCTTACTTAGACCTTAATAACATTAGAAAACTACTTCTAAGAGCTCACCATGAGAAATGATGAAATTACCCTTGGTTTGTGTTATCGTGTCTACTTCTAGTTACGGGTCTATGGAGGTCGAGGTTTCACAATACGAGGGTACTGGGTGTCACAGTCTCACCCACTTAAATAGAATTCATCCTCGAATGCATGTCGGTGTTGAGTTATTAATCTCACTCTATGATTTTATTCCGTTCCTTCTTTATAGGGAATTTTGATTTATGCACTTCTTTACCTTTCTTTCGACTAAAACATTTTACAAGATCAAGGTACGTAACTTATATCTATTATCATCTTTGAGTCAGAACCATAGTATAACTCCAGCTCAATCATAGCGATTTTGATCATATATTATTCTTGCTTATGTATACCTAATCATCATCTTATTACCTTATTCCCTGTCAACTTCCCGACATTCATTCCTTCATTTTATCCCCATATACTATTGCATAACTTATGGCATTATAAACATGTCTTGCTCATTCCTATACATATTTTCAACATCAGGGGGAATTAAATCTTTCAACCATTCCTTCACTCTTCATGTTTATTTCATATTAATGTAACTTAAATCTTCTTAATCATATTAGTCCATCTTGCATGTCTTAATCACACTATAGATTACATTCCCTTAATATCCTTTCTTTGACTGTTTCTCCAAATTTCTTATATCAACATAGCTCAACTTCCAATGAGATCTCTTTTTGTTGTACTATCCATAGAACTCATGCGAGACAAAGAAAAAAAACCTACTCTAGTTAGAAACATAGTAATTGGTTAAGACCTACTCTAGTCGATTGAGCGCCTTAGTCAAAGAAAGAAAACTAATGCATGGGAAAATTTCAATTTAAAAAAAATAAGGAACGGGAGGTACGGGAAACCTCTCACTCAAAATGTGGGTTAACCAGTTATTAACCCCCTGCCAAAAACTCTTCAATTAGTTAGAAAACCCATCCACAAAAAATCAAAACTCCCAAAATTTTCAAGATTTTCTAAAATACATTCACCTTCTCCTCATCTCTTTGAAACTCGACAAACCCTAAATTCAGTCCATCAAAAAACCCATTCTAGAACTTCCCTCACACACAAGGTTTTTGACAAAGGAAAAGACAAAAGAGTGGATGATGATTCCCTTCCTTTTCCATTGAAGAAAAAAGAAAAATCACTCAAGGGTATCTAGTCGAGACAAAAGGGGAAAGTCAAAAGAAAATTTCAAGGAAAAAAAAAAGAACTGTTGCTACAAGGGTCTCCATCGAAAAAGGTAATACCTTCACCTTTTGGTTTAGAAGCAAGATTCATGCTGATAGATATATGAAGATAGAAAATGCAGCTATATCTTATAGAAAAGTTTTTTGATTGGTCAAGCTTTAATGAGGTGTCTATTGTTAAGAGAGATCTGATGAAGTGTTTTGATGAATTAAAACTTAAAGCTTTGAGTACCTTTGGAGATAAGGCATATAGTCTCATACTAGTTAAGGAACTCTATTCTGGTATTGCCCAGAATAAGAATGAAGATGATCTGAGTATTTTTCAAGGTGGAAGAGAATTTCAAATCACTGCTAAAAACTTAAGAGAGTTTTTGAAAATAGAATTTAAGATAGGTGAGTTTATGATCCTTGAAAAGTATGATCCTAGCCCTATTTGGGAGATAGTGACTAGTAGAAAGGAGATATTCCCATATTGTAGTTATGCTAGTGACATCAAGAATGCATGGCTAAGAATTTTTCACTACTTCATTGCCACCACACTTCATGGTAGAAGCAGCAGATTTAGTTATGCAAGTGCTCAAGATCTCTGGCTAATGAAGTCAACTTTCAATGAAATCCCATTAAATGTAGCAAGGTTTATGATTGAAAGAATCAAGGGAACACTTTTGGGAGACAAACAAATTTTCCATATGGCAAAATCATCTCACTTTTGTCAAGAAAAAGCGGATTTCAAGCATCAAATTTCAAGCAGATTTAATGAAAAGTCAAGATCAAGGGATCTTCTTGGGTAGTGTGTTGAAGTGTCAGTTAAAATTCTACTACACAAGTATACGTATTGAATAGATAGTATATTATCATAGCCCAAATCTCGAGCCAATGACTGGCGCAAGGACCCAATAGGCATAGCCCACTAAGCCCAAGCAAGCCTTTCTATATGCACGTGTACATTAGTCCATCCATATATCATGTTTCTTTAAGATCTATGCTTAATAGTGTTCAAATATCAATTTCTTCAAACACAATTCATAGAACCCAAGTGAATGCTCACATTGGCATCATAATTCAAAATATACATAAATAACTTGTCAAATGTATCTTAACAATTCACATTAAGCATACACAAAGACCCTGACCATTAGCAAAGTGACTCTAGATGGGGAATATGACTACTGAATACTAGGATACCTACCAAAAGATGGACGCACATGGATGCCTCAATCTACGTCCCGACCATCCTTGAATCTATAAACATGAAGTTGAAAACGTGAGTATAAACTTAATGAGTGAACATAGGAAGGGAACAAGCAAAAGATACGAGGAGATTTTAAAATCATGATGCACTTTAGTTACAAACAATGCAATTTACTTTGATTTCTAGTAAAGCCTCTTAACTCAACCCTTGATTATTTAAGTCCTTATCATTGAAAGTCCATGATAAACCATGAAGTTGAAAAGAATGAAAATTTCAACAATATCCACACAAGACAAGCAAAACAGAAGGCTTCTCGCTGCAGCGAAAATAGAGCCAGTGCACACATCCCCAACCTGAGACCTTTTCACTGTAGCAAGATTCATTTCCGTTGTAGCGAGAATCTTGCCAGATGAAGTTAGGGGAAATTTTCACTGCTATATGAATCCAATCCTTTTGTAATGCAAATCAGCTTAAACACATTTGACAATAATCGAGTTTGAACAGTCAATACAATCACATATAAGTTCCAAACCTCTTGATATAGTAAATAAATATATATATATATATATATACATAAGCATATACACCACCACCGCCTCACCCAGCTCATGTGCAACCCCCACATCGCTCACGTAGCTGGAGTCATCGTGTGCATTCCCCCACATCGTGCACAACTAATACCATCGTGTGCATCCCCCCACATCGTGCATAGACAATCTCAAGCCCTACTCTATTATATACTTGTCATGTCATTCATGTGCTTGATAGAATGTTTGCATAAGTGAATGTATCGAGAAATCGTTAAAAGTCGGTATTGTACCTAGTGGTACAATTAAGTTGATTAAAGCCTCGAACTAAGCCAAATAAAGATTTTACGATGTATTTAAGAGTTATTGAATCATAGAATGTCTTAATATGGTGATTCAGAGTTTGAGGATTGATTTGGAGTCCAATCGAGAATTTTCATAACGTAGGGGCAAAATGGTCATTTTGCCACCCAAGGGAAAAATTAGAATGTTGGATGAGATTTTTGACCAAGTTTGACTATTTGGAGCATAATTTGAAATTGTGGAGTGAAAAATTTCAATTCTGACATTTTTCGAGTATAAGGGTAAAATGGTCATTTCACGTGTCCATGAGGAGTAATTGAAATTTTACACCACCATGACACTTGTCAAGCCCATGAATTTCACCTATTATCACTTTATACTTTGGATAATTATGGGATTACATGTGGTGGTGAGAAATTGCTTAATGGTTAAGTTTTTAATCTTGGACCAATTACATGGTGACACGTGGTAAATTTTAATGCTTTTATAATTCCCTTTAAAAAACTAGCACACACTCCTCCCAAATCACTCTTATGGCCAGCCAAGCAAGGGAACAAAGAGAAAAAGAGAAGAACAAACCCTAGGAAGGAAAAATTCAAGAGAAATTGTTAGATTTCAAGGAATCAAGCAAGGTAAGATTTTTTAATTTTTACTTGTGATCTACCTTTCCCACGCATTCTTTTTCATTTTCTATGGCTGAAATTCAAGTTTTCAAGAGGGAACCTTTACTGGCCAAATCCAGAGAGAGAAGTTTTGGTGATGAATTTTGCTAGATTTCATAATATCCTAGTGTTTTTAGCCATTTTGTGATGTTTGGAAGGAAAAACAAGCAAGAAAATCACATGTTCTTCAATAACCCTCATTTGGTCGAATTTTCTATAGGGCATGTTGATGATGGATTTGGTTGTATTTCATGTTATTTAGCTAG
>NC_030851.1:16426189-16435214 GCF_000208745.1 Theobroma cacao | reverse complement strand
TCATGCATTCATATAGAGCCTGAAATAGTTTTATAACGGTTTGGCACAAATATATTGAATTACGTGTTGTGTATTATGTATAGGTGGTGAGCCCTTTGATAAAGGTAAAGTTATTGTGCCCGAAGACCAAGAATAGGATTACTCCAAACTCCTACTATTGTGAGTAATCAGACTTTCATCTTAACTATCTAAAGTAGTTTATACTCGTTTTTATGTTTTAAAGAAAAATGAATTTAAATTGCAAACTATTATGTTTTACAATTGAAGTGTTGATTAAGCGAAATTAGATTTATAACTTGTTTTGAAATTGAATACTGGTTTTGGAAATTGAGTAAGTGGAGACTGTATATGTCACGACCCAAATTCTGGGTCATGATCGGCGCATGACCCCAACGGACGTAGTCCACTAAGCCCAAGCAAGCCTATTAATCTGACATGTTCATCATTCCATCATAAACTACTAAGTCACATTTCTTAACTTAGGATCAAAGTAATATTAAACATTGCCACTTCATACTGGCATACTAAACAAGTGTATATACGATGTCTACAACATGTATCTTAATAATTTACATTAGGTTTGTCTATACACAACAAAAGAATCCTTGACTTCCAGCGGAGGGACTTGGATGAATGTACAGCTACTGAATGCCGAGACACCTACCAAAAGATGGATACAAGTCTACAAGGACACCTCATCCTAGTTACCGGCTGCCTCGTGATCTGAAAACATGAAGTTGAAAACGGTGAGTATAAACCCAGTGAGTGAACAAGAAAGGGAACAAGCATACCATAAGGAATGTTTAACGAAATCATGATGCATTCTTTTTCAAAACAATGCAATTTGTTTTTGATCTTATTAAACCCCTCATGTAAACCCCACATGAGAAAAAAAATCACTTATTGGAAAAAAGTCCATGCTTACCAAAGGATTTAGAGAGTGAAAACTTTAATAGCATTCATGCGAATCAAGTCAATACACGACGGGTCCTTGCTGCAGCAGAAAAGCATTCTTGTTGCAGTGTTGCTACAACGAGGATGAATTTTTGCTGCAACGACACTTGATTTCAATTATCAACTAACCGAGGGTTTCTTGACTGGCCGAGGGTTTCTCACCAAACCTCCTCATATTAAGCTTAATTCACTCATTCCTTAATATTGGAAATCCATGCTTAAATATGGTAGCAAAGAAGTCGAAAATAAGGCAACAATTGATCAAAATGAGGTGAAAAACAGAAAGTTTTTCGCTGTAGCGAGATTGAATCTCACTGTAGTGAGATTTTGGTCATAAAACAGAAAGTTTCTCGTTGCAGCGAAAAGCTACAGTACCTTCCTCGTTGTAGTGAAAATGGATTCTCACTGCAGAGAGTTTTTGGCTAGCCTACCCTTTCAAAACTTGAGAGTTTCTCGCTACAGCGAGAATCAGAACATCAAGAAAAAGGTTTCCTTTTCCCTTAAAACAAAGCCATCCTGCTAAATAACAAAAGCAACATGTAACACATGCAAACTCCCAAATTTCAACAATTCAAATGCTCACATTTTTGCATTTACAGCCATATATCATATATGTATATATATATATATATATAGATATCAATCATCATATACACCCTCCCATCATCATCATCTCATATGCAATGGCTTATGCGCACTCCCACTCGCACATAGCCGGGTCAGCAAAGGCTTATGTGCACTCCCACTCGCACATAGCTAGGTCAGCTACGGCTTATGTGCATTCCTACTTGCACATAGCTGAGTCCACATCAACATACAAAAAAGCACCCAATGCATATCATGCATAGTATCATATTTTGATAACACATAGCCCATTGTATAGTACATTTTCACAATATAAAATCACTTCACCAAATGCTTGTTCCCAAGGTACATTTTCAAAGACAAGTTGGATAAAATCATTCACATTCCCCAAACAAGTTTGAAATGCAAGTCCACTCACCGGTATATTGTTGAGCCTTTAGCTGACTCTAATTCCCCTAATGATCTAATTGGAAGGATGGGACTTCGTTAGAACTTAGAATCATATTAGCATAAGCAATAGGTCAATTCACACACTATAAACCCTAAAAGCTATCTCTTAGCTAGCTTTCAATTGCCACATTAAATGGCTATCTATGTTCACTATCTTAATCACTATAAAAGGAATGAACATACTCAACAATAAAACAGCTCATAATCCCAATTACTAGCCATTATCCACAATTAAAAACAAAGCTTAGTTCATCACTCACCCTAGGGTTTCATTGTAGTTGAATTCTCTTCTAATAGCTTCTAAACAAATGGGGTAATTCTCTCTTTCTCTCTCTAGAATGCCCAACTAGTGAGAGAAAGTATGAAAATAAGATTTATCAAGGGTTTTGAAGTGCGAGAGAGAAAGAATACAAAGGTTTTAGTCAAAAGGGCTCAAAGGTATAAAAACTAGAGCTAGAGAGAAAAAATTATGCAAGCTCCATATCAAGCTTCCATGGAGGTTGGAAGCAACGTGAGATGGAAGAAGAAGAAGAAGACAAGTTGCTAGAAATTCAAGAAGCTACTGGAAGGAAAAGATATTTATAGCCCAAGCTTATCCATTCCCTTGAAATTATCAAATTGCCCCTCCACAAATTAGCTTATTCTCCTCTAATCTTTTATGTAATCTTTTTGCTCTTTTGACACTGGGACAAGGTCCATAATGGTCTAGACATGCTCGGGTTCCTGAAAACTTAAAATTCTAACCCGAGGTGAAAAATGATCATTTTGCCCCTATTGTGAAAATCATCAAATTTTTTGTTTCCTTGTCATTTTACCCCTAATTTCATCATCCATTTATGCCTTAGGCCTACTTAAGCCATAATATTGTTAAAAATCTTACTTTTATGGGCTTACTAAGGAAATGACGAAATTACCCTTAATCAGGGATATCACGTATACTTCCCTTTACGAGTCTATAAAGGTCAAGGTCTCACAGTATACTTGTGTTATATATATGTTTTTACATATGGTTTGAATTGATGGCTTATGACAATGTGATGGCAAGCATGGCTAGATTTGCGTTTGTGTGGAATATATGAACTGTTTTGCTTTGCCTTGACAGGCTGGTAATATTATATTAGCCATGTCATGCTGTCAAAAGTTTTATTGAATTGGTGGATTATTTGATTAGCTTACTGCAGTGGGTAGGTTTTCGTGGACTAGCCTATTAGAGGGGCACGGTAAACCTGGTTATATTTTACCTTGGTACGAGAGGCGATGAGGGTATCTCCTAAGGTAAAGTTAGAGTTCACCTCACGCCGAACCACCACGTGAGGGTGAAACTCAGCCAACGCCAAGGAATGACTGTGCTTTTAAATGTAAAAAAATGAGTTTTATACTCATATGTTATTTTAACAACCTTGGCGGACTCGATTGGATGCCTCGGTGCAAGGTGTCACCGAGTGCAAGTTTTGGCATGAGCCAAGTTTTTATGAGAAGAATTGATTATTTTTGATGAAATGTAATTGATTTATATGGGTTGAAATGAGATCTTTAATGAAATGGATTTGATGTTATGAATCATATTATGATGAGATATTTTAAATTGTCTCCATTTACTCGGCTTTAGATGTTTTAGATGAAATTTGCTTACTCACTGGGTTTATAAAAACTCACCCCTCTTTTCACCCATTTTAGGCTCAGGGTAGTCTGTAGACCGCTGATTATGTTCGAAGGTTTGCTTTTGGGTTTGCACCCTTAGAAATTGCAAGTTTATAGTCTTGTACATATATGTTTATTTTGGGGGCCCACATGTCATTGTAAAATATTTTGTATACCTGGCTGCGTATGTCACTGTATATATGAATTTATTTTACTTTTACGCTACAAAAATTACTTACGTAGAGTTCTATAAATATTGTTTTATAAGAAAATAGAATATTTTACTTAATATTTCTATTTAGTTTGATTAGCCAAAATTTTAGTTTAAATGGATGATTTAGATTACTAAAATTATTTTTAGATAANGAAAATAGAATTATTTTATTTAATTATTTTATTTAGTTTGATTAGCCAAATTTTAGTTTAAATGGATGATTTAGATTACTAAATTATTTTAGATAATAAATGTATATTTTGCAATCGTATGCTGTATTTTTACCAGGTTTCAAAATTTTTGGATAAAAATGACCAAAATACCCTTATGTGGCAGAAATTATTTTTTTTGTTTGTTTTGATTAAAAAATAGTTTATATTCTCTTAAAACATGATATTTAGTAACTATTGCCCATAGGGGAGATGTAAAACTGATGCGAGAGCCTTGCAAGGTTTCGGTTGACATTCCGGGTAATGAATGTCTATCGAGACATCGCGACGGATGTCAAGGGATCGAAGGGAGTACCGGGTCTTGAACGACAATATCATCATCCACACTCCCACACCCATCATCACCGGCATGTGCATCACCCACATCGTGCACATGCACGGTTATATTTATCACACAATATTACTTATCAATATTTATCACATAATCATATATTTGCATATATACATCAACATGATATATAAGCACATGGATCAATTGCAGTCACATTTTACAATGCAAAACGTTTCATTAAGGGCTTGTTCCCATGCATGTTTTAAAGGAAAAAAAAAATTTCGATAGATTCAAACAACTGTATATGCCCCAATCCCAAAATAATTTTTATGCAAGTTCACTCACCTTACAATAGTGGGATATTACATCGCTATTTGTTCGGAGGCGTATCTAGGTATTCCTACTTGCCGGTCACTTGTTATTTCCTCCGACACACCACTATAGTGCACTATCTTTACTTTGACACTTCCTAGCAACAATCCAAACTCAATATATTTAATTATACACTCGTACAGCAGCACGTAAATCAATTAATCTTTAATCTAATTCACATTTTTCATCCTCACCATTCACTTATTACTATTATCATTATTCTTTTAAAACTAGCTAAATCTATTATTGATTTTCTTACTATTGACATTTACCTTTATATATTGTACTTCACTAATTTTCATGTTTTAAATATTATCTAACAATTCTAGGACATTTATACCAAATAATTCAACTAATTCTATGTCATTGTATCACACATTCAACCCAATGAATTGGACTAAACCCAAACAACATACTTCATAATGGATTCATAAAGAAAAGGCTTGGTTTTAATTTTTACCTCAATTGGGCTCATATGCTAACCCAAGCAAAATATTGCATCCCACCAGACCAACTTTGCCAAATGCCTTGTTGGAGGCCCAAAGAAATAATTATTATTTATTTTTGATTTTCTTTTTCTTCCTTTGTCTTTTTTTTTTCTTTCTTTCTTTCTTTCCCGTTTCTTTCTCTCTCTCTCTTTTTTGCTCTTCTTCCTCGCCAGTCGGCAGCAATTTTCTTCTCTTTTTTTTCTTCCTTTTTCTTCCTTCTCCCTCTTTTCACTCATAAATTGATAGCTTAAGCTTTTGTTTGCTCCCTCACAAACCCAACAACACCAGCTCTTATTTTTTCTCTCTCAAAATTTGCAGCAAAACTCTTTCTTTTTCCTCTCAAAATTTGCAGCAAAACTCTTTCTTTTTCCCTCTCAAAATCTGCAACAAAACTCTTTCTATTTCATTTTAGAAATTTACAGTTTCTATTTCCTTCTAAAAATTTACAGCAAAACTATGACTTTTTCCTCTCAAAATTTTACAACACAAGGCCTCTCTCTTTACTCCTCTAAGTGGCAGCAACTGCCATTTTTTCTGCTCTCGTCTAGCCCTCTCTTTCTCTCTTAGCTGGTGGCTTTCCCCTTTGCTCTCTCTCTCTCTCACACCGACTTTTCTTTTTCTTCTTCAGCTTTCCCTTTGCTCTCTTACACCGACTTCTCTCTTTCTTCTTGAAATAGTCGACTATTCCCTCACAACTGACTTTGATTGTTCTTTTCTCTCCTTCCATCTTTCATTCATTTCCCTTTTTTTTTTCACTTCACTTATCAATTTTGCCGGCCCCTACGACCAAAAAAATTTTTTTGACTCTTTAATTGACCACTTGAACGGCTGCTCATGTTGGTCTTTCTCTTTTCTTTATATATATATATATATATATATACTTTTATTATTATTCTATTATTTGTTTATTTACTTCTCTCATTTAATTTTACTACATAATCTTTCAACTTTCATAATTAAAATTCGATGCTTCCGACACGTTTAAAAATTCCAATTTTCGTCAATCTTTCTTCCTTTGCACGTGTACCCCAAAATATCGAAATTGCACTTCAACGCTGTATCACCATAATATTTAAATATTTACTTATTCGCGTTGGCTCGACTTAACAAAAATACACGTATTTCACTTACGTCATTTATCTCCAAAATTCATTCGTACTTCTTTTTCCCCACTTGGATAAACCATATGATCCTTTTTCATGACTGATTTCGACATCCGGTTAAATATTAATATTTTAATATTATTTTATTAATAAAATATTATTTTATTCTGAAATTTTTCACTTGTCTCCTATTGTATCCTTAGTTCCCAAAATACCTTATTATGCTTGCATTGGCATCCAATAAGCTTTATTAGTCACCATATCAAAGTACGGGTATTACATATTGTGTGGCAAATTCTCAATATATAATACCACACACAAAATCATTCACCATTTATGACATTCCACAATTCCTTAACATTCACAATTAATTGTCTTTCTTGTCTTATAACTCAAATAGTTTTGTTGACTTTCAGTACAAATGGTCATGAAAATAGTTCATCTTTCTCCACTCTCTACATTCTCAATCTGTATTAGATCAAGGATTCACCTTTTCCTAAGTTTCATAATTTGCCTCCCTTAGTCTATATTTGTGCCAAATTATCATCTTATAATATCATGGCATCATTTTGTAGTTCCCTCCAAACTTAAATTTTACAATCCTTGAATTAATCACATCATCCATTCTAAGCGTCACATAAATCCTCATTGATTTCTCCCATATCCTTTCGAATTGTAACTATAATTGGGATTTCAAATTTCACCTCTCCACAGTTAATTAGTAATCATTTGTCAGATTTCGTAGTTGTTTGTACCATTAACAACTTTCTACATCGATCCTTAATAATTATCTAAGGCAACCAACCACGCCACTTAGGTGAATATCCTTCCTTAATAATTATATTACTAGTCTATTTCTGTCATATCAAAAGATTCTCGTACACATCCAGTGATTTAAATAGCTACTTTATAATCCGTTCGAGTCATACAAAATAAAAGCCAACTCTTAACTCCTTTGTACAGATAACTACTACTATTTCCCTTACACCGCATCTGCCTAAACTTAAAGTGATATGAACTTCAACAAAAATATTAAGTGTCTTTAGGATCCTCGTCGCCTTAATTCGGGCACATTGACGGATCCTCCTTCGAGTCTTCCTTTTCCTCCTGAGATTTTCTCATTTATTCCTCAATCCAAAGCTTGCTGTATTCTCCTGCATTCCTCACTACTCACAGGCTTGGCACCTATTCCACATCCAGAAGGAAAGTGTTGGATAACAGATACTTTCCTAGGACGAATATCTCCTTTTGCAATTGCCTCTTCCGTCTTTTTCTTATACCATTCCTCTATTAATTTGTTCACGTATCCCAAAGTACCAGAGTTGTCCTTATTTGTAAGGCTTTCACTACTTTTGAGACTTTTCCCTTTACAAAACATTATTTTCACTCCCGGTGGAACTTGTTCATCAGAAAGTCAGAGTGAATTACTAGCCATGCTTTCAACCTTTAGCGCATAACGACTCCGAACAGTGGAGTCCATCGATCCCTTTTTAGCATAAGGGGACCTTTCCCGTTCTTTCCCGTTGCTGCTCATGTTGTGTCACAAGGGCACCTCAAACCTGTACACAAACATGCATTAATTCTTAACCTTTTAGCATTAAGACAAAGGTAGGCTTCTAGATGAAAAGGAGTTCATGTAGCCTCCTTTCCTTGATTCGTGTTACGCACCCATAAACCAAGAACATGACTCTACACTAACTCTAACAACTCCACTGGCAGACACAAGAGATCCTAGGACTCAGCTAAACCTAGGGCTCTGATAACAATATTGTCACAGCCCAAATCTCGGGCCAATGACAGGTGTAAGGACCTAATAGGCATAGCCCACGAGGCCCAAGCAAGCCTTTCTATATGCACGTGTACATTAGTCCATCCATTTATCATGTTTCTTTAAGATCTATTCTTAATAGTGTTCAAATATCAATTTCTTCAAACGCAATTCATAGAACCCAAGTGAATGCTCACATTGGCATCATAATTCAAAATATACATAAATAACTTGTCAAATGTATCTTAACAATTCACATTAAGCATATACAAAGACCCTGACCGTCAACGGAGTGACTCTGGATGGGGAATATGACTACTGAATGCTAAGATACCTACCAAAAGATGGAAGCATGTGGACGCCTCAATCTACATCCCGACCATCCCTGAATCTGAAAACATGAAGTTGAAAACGTGAGTATAAACTCAGTGAGTGAACATAGAAAGGGAACAAGCAAAAGATATGAGGAGATTTTGAAATCATGATGGACTTTAGTTACAAACAATGCAATTTTCTTTGATTTTTGGTAAAGCCTTTTAACTCAACCCTTGATTATTTAAGTCTTTAGCATTGAAAATCGATGATAAACCATGAAGTTGAAAAGAATGAAAATTTCAGCAATATCCACAGAAGACAAGCAAAACAGAAGGCTTCTCGCTACAGCGAAAAAGCATTCTCGTTGCAATGAAAACAAAGCCAGTGCACACCTCCCTAACCCGAGACCTTCTCGCTGCAGCGAGATTCATTTCCTTTGTAGGGAGAATCTGGCCAGATGAAGTTAGGGAAAATTTTCACTGCTGTATGAATTTAATCCTGTTGCAACGCAAATAAGCTTAAACACATTTGACAATAATCGAGTTTCAACAGTCAATACAATCACATATAAGTTCCAAACCTCTCTATATAGTAAATATATATATATATATATATATATATATATATATATATA
>NC_030851.1:16396513-16426165 GCF_000208745.1 Theobroma cacao | reverse complement strand
TATATAATATATATATATATATATATATATATATATATATATACATAAGTATATACACCACCACCGCCTCACCTAGCTCATGTGTAACCCCCACATCGCGCACATAGCTGGAGTCATCGTGTGCATCCCCCCACATCGTGCACAACTAATACCACCGTGTGCATCCCCTTATATCGTGCACAGACAATATCATCATCCACACTCCCACACCCGTCATCACCGGCATGTGCATCCCCCATATCGAGCATATGCACGGTTATATTTATCACATAATCATATATTTGAATATATACATCAACATGATATATAAGCACACGGATCAATTGCAGTCACATTTTACAATGCAAAACATTTCATTAAGGACTTGTTCCCATGCATGGTTTAAAGGAGAAAAACAAAATATTTCGATAGATTCAATCAACCGTATATGCCTCAATTCCAAAACAATTTTTATGCAAGTTCACTCACCTTACGATAGCGGGATATTACATCGTTATTTGTTCGGAGGCGTATCTAGGTATTTCTACTTGCTGATCACTTGTTATTTCCTCCGGCACGCCACTATAGTGCACTATCTTTACTTTGACACTTCCTAGCAATAATCCAAACTTAATATATTTAATTATACACGCGTACAACAACACTTAAATCAATTATCTTTAATCTAATTCACATTTTTCATCCTCAACATTCACTTGTTATTACTATTATCATTATTATTTTAAAACTAACTAAATCTATTATTGATTTTCTTACTATTGACATTTACCTTTATATATTGTACTTACACTAATTTTCATATTTTAAATATTATCTAACAATTCTAGAACATTTATACCAAATAATTCAACTTATTCTATGTCACTATATCACACATTCAATCAAATGAATTGGACTAAACCCAAACAACATACTTCATAATGGATCTATAAAGAAAATGCTTGCTTTTAATTTTTACCTCACTTGGGCTCAGATGCTAACCCAAGTAAAATATTGCAGCCCACCGGACCTTCTTTGCCAAATATATTGTGGGAGGCCCAAAGGAATAATTATTATTTTTTTTATTTCTCTCTCTCTCTCTCTTCTGCTCTTCTTTCTCGCCATTCGACAGCACCTTTCTTCTCTATCTTTTTTCCTTGCTTTTTATTCCTTCTCCCTCCTTTCACTCACAAACCAGCAGCTCAAGCCTTGGTTTACTCCCTTACAAACCCAACAGCACCAACCCTTGTTTTCTCTCTTAAAATTTGTAGCAAAACTCTTCCTCCTTCCTTCTCAAATTTTGTAGCAAACTTTTGCTTCTTCCCTCTCAAAATTTGCAGCACAATGCCTCTCTCTTTACTCCTCTAAGTGGTAGCAACTGCCATTTTTTCTGCTCTCTCTTCCAGCCCTCTCTTTCTCCTTTGGCCGACGGCTTTTCCCCTTTCTCTTTTTCTCCCTTCCTTCTTCAGCTTTCTCTTTACTCTCTCATAACCGACTTCTCTCTTTCCTTTTTCCTTCTTCAAACAGCCGGCTTTCCTTTTCTTTTCTCTTATTTTTTATCCTTTTCTCTCCTTCATCCTTATCTCATTTTACTTACCAATTTGGCCAACCCCTACCACCATAAAAAAATATCTATTGACTTTTTAATTGAGCACATGGGGGGCTGCCCATGTTGGTCTTTCTCTTCCTTTTTTTTTTCTTATTATTATTATTATTTTATTGTTTTATTATTTTATTTCTCCTATTTAATTTTTCTACATAATCCTTCAACTTTCATATTTTTAAAATTTGATCTTTTCAACACGTTTAAAAATTCCAATTTTCATTTATCTTTCTTCCTCTGCACGTGTACCTCCAAAATATCGAAATTGCACTTAAATGCGATATCACCATAATATTTAAATATTTACTTACCCTCGCTGGCTCTACTTAACAAAACAGGCAGGTCTCACTTACATCATTTATCTCCAAAATTCATTTGTACTTCTTCTCCCCCACTTGGATCGACCATATGATCCTTCTTCATGATTAATTTCGATATCTGATTAAATATTAATATTTTAATATTATTTTATTCGTAAAATTTTTCACTTATCTTCTATTGTCTCCTTGGTACCTAAAATACCTTATTATGCCTAAATTGGCATCCGATAAGCTTTATTAGTCACTATATCAAAGTACGGGGTATTACATATATAAACAAGTAGAGTATTAATCCCATAGAGAATTGATCTAAAATTTTACTAAGTACTAAAATTATAACAATTTATTCTTATCCAAACAATCAAAATTAATTAGTTAAATAAAACTAATTAACCAAAATTTAAACTAAAAATAAAAATCAAAGTAATAATACCTTGAGTAAAAATCAAATTAAACCAGCCTAAGATTACAATATCCCTCACACTACATCTAAATCTTAACTCTCTTCCTTAACTTTTTTCAATGGGTTGATGTGAGACCTCAACCCTTATAGGCTCATAACGAGGCATAAGCGTAATAACCCGAGCTAGGGGTAGTTTCGTCATTTCCTCTAATAAGTTCCCAAAAGGAAGTTTTTTGAGATTTAAGGTCTAAATAAGCATAAAGACCAAATGAATGATGTATAATGATGAAAACACGAAGAAAACTAGATGTGGCAATAATTTTTGCAATAGGGGCAAAATGGTCATTTTGCACCCCAAAGTCAAAATTTTTAAGTTTCGTAAATCCGAGCATGTCTAAACCATTGTGGACTTGTTTTAGCATCAAAAGAGTAAAATGATTGCACCAAGGATTAAAGGAGAACAAGTTAATGTGCTAAGAGCATTTTCGTAATTTCTAAGTAGAATGGATAAGCTTGAGTTATAAATATCTTTTTTTTTTCCAGCAGCTTCTTCATTCTCCAGCAACTTTTTCTCCTTCTTCTTCTTCCATCTCACTTTGCTTCCATCCTCCATGGAAGCTTGCTTTGCAACTTCCATAACTTTCTCCCTCTAGCTCCAAATTTCATGCTTTTGCCCACTCTTCCATACGATTTTTCATGCTCTTCCACTTTTACACCTTAAAACCCTAAAAAGTCTTTATTCAGCACTTTCTCTCACTAGCTAAAAGTTTTAGAGAGAGAAAGAGAGACTTGCCATAGTAGCATGAAAGCTTTTGAAAAGGAATTCAACTACAAAAAACAAAACCACCAAGTTAGATATGTTGTAGGTGATTGATGACGAGCAAATTAGCTATGACATTAAAAATATAGAAGTGATTAGTAATCCAAATAAGACTTGGAAAGGAACTTTAAAGGGAAAATTTTGAGCAACTTTAATCTTGAGTGGTTGAGTTATTGATTAAGAGATTAGTTAAGATTACAAAGGGGTATGTAAAATGTCATGATTTATTGAAATGCCTTATGGTATAAGTTGAGATTTCTCTAGTGAGCACTCAAACATGAAAGTATTGGAGTTTGTTTTTTAGAAGATGGTTACTAATGGTTACCGGATTTGAATCATCCGTGATGTTAAACATATATGAATAAATAAAGAGTGTTTGATCCTTATGTATTATGAAATGCTTGAATGGAATTTGTATGGAGGTATGTGAAACGGAATAGAGGTTGGTTGACCATTTAGACCCATAGTCAATGGTGGAATAAATGCTTGAATGTTGGAAGGTTTGATAAAAGATCAAAGTAGAGGAATTGTGGATGGTTAAGTAAANTAGCATGCGTGATGCTAGCTAGTATAACCCTTAAGCTCTAAAAGCAGCATTAGTGTAACGACCGCTCCTCGATCACTACCGGAGTTCGAGTCTTGCGGGAGGACCCATCAAGTTTCGAACAAGCCTTATTCGAAACCTTTTTATAACAATGAACCCATTCCACCAATTTATTTAATTACTTGAACCATACATCCTTATGTAACACAACTTAAACAATAGCTATGATAAATCAACTCAACTTTTATTGAATACAGTTGTAGAAGTACATCAAAGTCTTTAATATCCAATCATACATTTACAATCAAATTATGCTACGAATGACTCAACCTCTAGCAGCGGAGTGACTCAGAATAAAATGCTATGAGATGGCTTTACCTATTCGCGGTGGACCATAAGTGCTGATGATTGCATGTTAGGCCGATCACTATCTGCAAAAGAGAAATAAGGGGGTGAGTCTCACAGACTCAGTGATCATCAACTCCGTGAGTAGGATGTAGATGGGAAACAAGCATAAAGCAGAAAAGATTTGAATATATAAAACATAAGAACATGTAAACCATTTAAAAGCAAATAGACATTGTGAGTTACGCATAAAACCAAGGATTTTTATGCGAGAAATCATTTAACCATCATTGTATCAAAAGCAGTGTGAGTGAGAGATTTCTATCATCAAAATTATTTAACAACTTGCTCAAGGTAATTCAACATAAACATGCACGCTCTTGTAAAATTAAGTGTTATGAAGCTTATACCATAAATTCGCAAATCATCTTGTACACGAGGAATTATATCCAACATCATAGTATAAAAAGAGGAGCTATGGAAAATCTTATAGTTTCACCATGCAAAAAGCATACAAGTTTGAAAACCCAAAGAGATATCACTCTCGAGTAGGTAATAGAAATAAGAACTCGTGGACCCGCTTCCACGTAATAACATCCGAGAGCCTCGCGCCACCAAAACCCATAGCCATGGCAGTCTCAACGATGTTGGCCGACATTGGAGAATCAAGCGATCACAACCACGTAAATCACTTGTGGCCTAGCCACGTATATATCACAGACCATGGCCCCAACCATGTCTAACAGCTCGTCGACAACCCAAAGGTTCTCTAGCTAGAGCTCACTTATGCACAAGGGTCACACTATATCGATGTGACATTCAACCTACTCTTGAATCTCCCGGTTTGATAAAACCATTTAAAGATCAAGTTGGGTTCTCAAAAGATTATTTCAAATCCATTTCAAAAGTACCAACCATGGTAACTCGATAAAACCTCTTTTCATAAGACTTTTGCATTGTAAAACCTTTGCATGAGGTTTTAATATCAAAACAGCATGGTGAAAATGTGATTTAATTCATGAATGCACATCACACAAACAATAAGGCACATTTTGATAGAAATCGTGGTAAAAAGCTTGTTTTTTGATTTTAAAATCTTTTACGTATATAACTTGTATATATATATATATATATATATGGTCAAGACAATTTCAAATACTTTGACATTCACAAATTCCTAGGATATCTACCAACTCATGCTGCCCACAAATCGCATTTAAAATAAATCAACACGTCTATCAACCGTATAGTAGTAGTAGTAGTATATATATATATATATATATATATATATATATATATACATATATGGTGTATGGTTGTAATGCATGTGAAATTTTGGCATGTTCAACTTTGGAAATTTTTGAGCATTTCATGTTGAAATTGGCATGATGAATCTTGAGAATGTCCCATTTTCTTACAAATTGAGTTCATTGCAACACTAAATGGGTTTTTAGTGCAAAGGAGGTCCCTTTTACACTTAAGTGCCCTGCTTCTCGCTGTAGCGAGAATGCTTTCTCGCAGCAGTGAGAAACATTCTGTTTTGATAGCAGAAAATTCGCTGCAGTGAAAATAAATCTCACTATAGCGAGAAACTCTCGGGTTTTGATGCAGTACCTTCATTTTGATGAAGATTTTCACCACCTTCCCGTCTGAATTGGGAAACGTGGTAAACATAAAAGTTGTAGCCCTGCCTCCTAGATTTATAATAGTCTAAAAATCAGATCAATTGGACTTCTGTAGCGGGAGATATTCCAAAAAAACTAAAACACATGCAAACTGGTACTATTTCTCACTGCAGCGAGAAACATTCTGTCCTACATGCTACCCTATTCGGTTTTTGACATATTTTCACCCATTTAACTTCATGGATTTATTATGGGCTGTTGCAAAACTTTGAAGTTATTAATCAAAGTTTGAAATGAGGGGGTTTTAGTAAGAAATTAAATCAATTGCATTGTTTTTGAAACAAGTGCATAATGATTTCCAAATTCTTCCTATTGATTGCTTGTTCCCTTCTTATGTTCACTCACTGAGTTTCGTACTCATGTTTTTAAAATTCATGTTTTTAAAATTCATGTTTTCAGATTTGGAGGCAGTTGGGACCTAGATTGAGTTGCACACATATACTCGCTTTCTTGGTAGGTACTATGGCATCTTAGTAGCCGTATCTTCACTGTGGTCACTCTACTGGAAGTCAAGAGTCATTTTGTTTTATGAGTACGTTCATGTGATGTAAAATACTAAGATACGTGTCTTAGAAGAAATATGTATGTTTCAATTGTTAGTGCCACCATGAGTTCAAATGTTAACATCATTTTGGGTTTATATTAATGAAATTCTTTGATTGCTATAGCCCATTATTAAAGTGATTATAAGTTGGAATTATGAAAGGTGACTTGAGAATAGTTGATGGGATGTTAAACAAGATTACATAATAGGCTTGCTTGGGCTTGGTGGGCTATGCCCATTAGGCCCATGCGCCGGTCATGGCTTGAGAATTTGGACTGTGATAGTTGAATTGTAAACCTAGAGTCCTTAATTATTTATAAAGGTCTCCCGACTCATCTTATAAAAATATATATTTTAACCAAAACATTATATCCCTATGCAAATTGAAATTAAAATAAACTCATTAAGTTTAGGCTCTAATCTGGCTACATAAGGCCTATAGGTTTATCTTTATCCTATACACAAATCAATTAATATGATCATCTGTTATCCCAATTTTAGTCTACACTAAACTCCTTTATCCAAGTTATTTTTTTATGCTAGAAGTTCTCGCAGGGCCCAACTACCCTGTAATTATTTTATTAATAATCAAAAAGTTAAGTACAAAAGGGAGGGGAACCGAAACCTTACCTCTAGAATTACATGAGCATATGATAGAATAAAAAAAACACTAAAAGTAGGGAAGTCTAATTTACGTGCATAACTAGTGATGCTACAGTAAAATAGAGATCACCCACTATTACAAAGAAAGAAGGAATTAAAATAACAAGAAAAATAAATAAGGAGTACTAGTCCTTTACAACTATCTAAATCGAACATTAAGTAAATTCAATCTATCTAATTTAAGCATACCATGCAGTTCACCTTGTGCTTCAATAATTACACAAAGATTTTGATGTGTGTATCATTGGTTTGGTAAGAAATCTGCAGCTTGGTTACTTTCTCGAAAGATGTGCGAGATTCTATAAGAAATACTACTCAGGCACTTTTTAATGGATGCTAACAAATATCATATATTGTAGGACCCTTTCTGATATTGCTGGATCATCCGAATCACCACCAACGCATCCATTTCTATCCACAACCTCTCAATATGTCGTTCTTTACATAGGAGTAATCCTCGGAGCAATGCACGTAGTTCTACTTGCAAAGAATTACAACGACCTATATTCTTAGAGAAACCAAAGACAAGCTTACCTATATGATCACGGAGCAATCCCCCACTTGCTGCACTCTGACGATTCCGGGAACTAGCATCTACATTCAATTTATATTCACCTATAAATGGTTTTACCCAATGAATAATTTGAGGAGTTGTACCATATTTAATTGATGATCAAGCAATTAAAAGCATTAAGAACAAATTGGAATAAACAATTCAAATCCCATTAAAGTTAAGCAAGAAAGAGATTAAAAATTTAGATTACATGTGAGTTCAATTGCAATCATAGAAAAATAAATTTAGGTCATAATATCTAATAAAAACTTCATCCAAAGAAAATTAGCCATTAATCCAAATCAAAGAAAATAAGAAAAACATAAAAGTAACGAGAGAAAACTAATAGTTGGAGCTTTGTGATCTTGATTCTCCTTCCAATTCTCTTGCTTTCTTGCTTTGTTCTTGGCTCCAAATCTCCATAATAGTTGCTTGTTGCCTCTCCCTTAAAACCTCTTTAAAAGGTCCCTTAATTAGGCTCAAAGTAACCTAATTTCAAAAATCCTATCAAATTTTTATTTTTGGAAAGTCGACCAATGTCGTGACCTTGATTTTTTGGTGTTGCAGTGCTGGATTCTTGCTACAATAGCGTTGTGGTGCTCTTCTTCTAGTGCTGAGCTCTCAGGAAAATATGTTGTGTGCTTCCTTTCACCAGTGCTATAGCCTTGTTCTCCCAGCATTGTGGTAGTCTATCAAATTTGAACATGATTTTTACCCTTATCTGGTCCAAAATGGGCAAAGTGGTCAACATGAAAGTTTTATCCCTATCTCTTACCTTTCCAATGGCTTAAGAATCACATCAATTGAACATCTAGATTGAAAGATATACTCCAAATGCCGCATCATGTTTAGTTTATGCATACTTCGATAGTGCTTTAACTTAGACAAATATTTTGGCCATGTTCGATTAGAACTTTGTAAAATGCTAAACATAAAAGTTGTAGCCCTTCCTCTTAGAATTCAATTGGTCCAATAATCACTTCATTTAGAGTTTTTTAGAGAGAGGTATTGTTAAAATACCAAAACATATATGAATAAAGCCATCATCATACTTGCACTGATTTTCATCAAATGAGCATTTTTCATCAAATTTCTTACAAAAGCAATAAGAGAAATTAGCAATAACTACTTTTAAAGTAATTTAAAACAAAATAACATAAAATTTAACTAAAATAACTTAAATTTACTACTCAACATGTAATAAAACTCAAACTAGAAAAACATCTAAAATGCTACGATCCGAACCTAAAATCTCAAAGATCTAACTGCTTAAGCCTCCAAAATATGTCAAAATAACTCTATATAACAGAGTTATCACACCCCAAAACTGAAGATTTTGCTAGTCCTCAAGGAAAACATAGAAAATAAAGAAAACTGAACATAAAAATAGTTGAACGAGAGATAGAATTACCAAATTATTGTTTCCCAATTTTTTCCTTAGAAATTATCCCAATTCTAGCTTAAGGTAAAATACAGCTAATCCTTAAAGTCATGCATCAATTCAAGTGAAAACTTATTCTTCAAATGGACTTCCTATGTGTGTGAATAATCTCTTATAAAGAATATCATGCAATTCGGATTAGTTTATATCAAATCTAAGCATAGGTTAGTACTAGGATCCCATAAGTTTGTTTTTCATCTCTCTCTACACTAACGTAGAATAACACTTATTCAAGGATCAATAGGTTTTTATTAAGCTTATAATATAAGGCTAGGGTCAAGGTATGATAAAGGATATTTTTAGGCTCAAATTCACCTTAAACACTTAATCAATCTAGGACCTATAAAGAGCTCAATAAAATTCTATAGCATTCCCAAACTTAAAGTAAAATTTCCTTCATATAACACGCTTTATTTCTATTTTTTTTACACCCCTAAACTTATTTTTGACAATTATAAACATGGGGTAAATTTCAAGCACCCATCACTTTTTTTTTTGCACCTTTCTCCCTCAATTTATCTTTAAGCTGAATACGCTTCCTAGAAAGATCAAAATATTTAAGGGTGAAAGGTTCAAACTGTTGAAATTAAATAAAAAGGCTAAGGCTAATATATTTGTGTATATACAAAGAAATGGGAATTTAGGCTCAAAATGGTGACTAAGGATAACTATATAATAAGGTAGCTCAATAATACCAATCTAAAGATGGCCTAAATCACTTCTTATCTTAAGTGTTATCTAAGATTTCGCCTCGAGAGAGAATCAAACAAATTCTAAAATTCGTGACTTCACTATACTCTTTATTAATATAAACTTTCTCTAAATCACATAAAAATTCTAAGTAAACAAATATGGTGCTCAAATTATTCGAAGTCACATTCTAAAATAAAAACTAACACAAGAATATCACATAAAATTAAATTATAACTATATGTTTCCCATAAGCTAAGAATTACAAGATAATCAAAATATCATCCTAGGATAGGGAAAAATCATGGATGAGGTGCAAACTATCTCAATTTTTTTTAAGCTAAAAATAAAAGCTAGCTAAACATGTAAAATAATAAGGGTAAACAAACAAAGATAAGCAAAAACAAACAAAAACACCCCCGAAACTTAAAACTAAACATTGTCCCCAATGTTTAAAGAAAAAAAAAAGGTAAAGAATACTCCCCTCGATGAATCTGAAAATGCTCAAATCTTCCTCCTCATCTTCATTATCATTAATTCTTGTGGAAGATGAAATTTTTTTTATTGGATTCTAAGCCATGCCAAGCACGTGTATTGTGGACTTTTGGCGATTAATTTTGCCTCCCCAATAATGCTTCAATCTTTGTGCATTGAATTTGAATTTTTGACCATCTGTCCCCCTAACTTCAATTGCTACATGTGGAAATACCTCATTGACAATGAAAGGACTAGATCACCTTGATTTGAGCTTCCCCGAAAATAATTTCAAGTGAGAATTATAAAGCAACACCAATTGTCCTGGCTCAAAGCTTTGTTCCACTATCTTCTTATCATGCCATTGCTTTGTTTTCTCCTTATAGAGTTTGGTATTCTCATAAGCTTGAAGGCAAAATTCATCAAGTTCATTTAATTGCAACAACCTTTGCTCGCTCGTCTCTTCAAAATCAAAATTTAACTTTTTCATGACCCAATAAGCATTATGATCAAGTTCCACTAGTAGGTGACAAGCTTTGCCAAAGACTAACTTGTATAGAGACATGCCAATTGGGGTCTTGTAAGCAGTCCGGTATGCCCATAGTGCATCATCCAATCTTCTTGCCCAATCTTTTCTTGTGGGACACACCGTTTTCTCCAAGATCTGCTTTATTTCTCTATTTCACACTTTCGCTTGGCCACTAGTTTGAGGATGATACATAGTTGCAACCTTGTGTTTAACTCCATATTTTACAAAAAGCGCATCAAAATATTTGTTGCAAAAGTGACTCCTTTCATCACTAATAATTGCCTTTAGAGTAGAAAATCGAGTGAAAATGTTCTTTTTGATGAAATTCATCACCATCTTGGAATCATTGTGAGAAAAGGCTACTGCTTCAACCCATTTGGAGACATAATCTATAGAAAGCAAGATGTAATTGTTGTTGTATGAAAATATGAATGGACCCATGAAGTCAATACCCCATACATCAAAAATTTCTATCTCAAGGATGTTGTTGAAAGGCATCTCATATCGCCTTGAGATATTACCCATTCTTTGGCACCTGTCACAATGCAAAACAAAAGTATGAGAATCTTTAAATAATGTAGGCCAATAGAAACTTGATTGGAGGACTTTAACAGTAGTTTTTGTCCCTCCAAAGTGTTCTTTATAATCTGAAGAGTGGCAATGGTGAAGCACGCTTTGAGTTTCTTCCTTTGGGACGCATTTTCTAAAAGTATGGTCTTTATACTACTTAAATAAAAAAAGTTTATCCCAAAAATAAAATTCATCATGCAAAAATTTCTTTTTCTAAGGAAAATTTAAATAAGGGGGAATAATGTTGCTTACCAGATAATTCACAAAATCAACATACCAAGAAAATGATTTCTTACCAACTTGTAGGATTTGTTCATCAAGAAAAGTCTCTTTGATTAAGGTTGAATCTTTACCTTGAGCTTCAATCTCCAATCTTGATAGGTGGTCTACTACTTGATTTTTTGTTCCTTTTCTATCACAAATATCTAGATTAAACTCTTGTAGCAAAAAAATCCACCTTATCAATCTTGGCTTAGCATCTTTATTGGCAATCAAATATTTAATGGCTGAATGATCAATGTACACTATCACCTTTGTCCCCACAAGATAAAAGCAAGATTTATAAAAAGCAAAAACAATAGCTAAAAGCTCTTTTTCTAATCCTCATTCAAAGCCTTGCTAGCATAATAGATGGAATAAAAGATTTTATCCTTTCTTTGTCTCAAAATGGCTCCCATCGCATAATCGCTTGCATCACACATTAGTTCAAAGGGGAGAGTCCAATTGGGACTAATTATGATAGGTGTAGAAATTAATCTTTCCTTCAATTCATCAAAAGTAACAAGACAGTCATTATCAAAGGTGAATAGCACATCTTTTTCTAATAAATTGCAAAGTGGTTTAGAAATTTTTGAAAAGTCCTTAATAAATCTTCAATAAAAACCGACATGACTAAGAAAACTTTGAATACCTTTGACATTTATTAGAGGTGGTAGCTTCTCAATTGTTTTAATTTTTGCTTTATTCACCTCAATGCCACTACAAAAGATCTTATGCTGAAGAACAATACCTTATTGCACCATGAAGTGACATTTCTCCCAATTGAGCACTAAATTTGTTTCTTCACATCTCTTAAGTACCCTAGCAAGATTTAGTAAACATTCATCAAAATTATTTCCAAAGACAGAAAAGTCATCCATAAATACCTTTAAGCATTGCTTCACCATGTCTATTAATTTGGCCATCATCCATTTCTGAAAGGCGGCAAGTGTATTACATAATCCAAATGGCATTCTTCTAAAAGCAAAAGTGCCATAAGGACATGTAAATATTGTCGTTTCTTGATCTTCAGGGGCAATAGCAATTTGGTTATAACTAGAATAATCATCTAGAAAATAATAATATTCCTTACCAACTAGGCGATCCAACATTTGATCAATGAATGAGAGAAGGAAATGATCTTTCCTTGTAGCTTTGTTGAGCTTGCGGTAGTCCATGCAAACTCTCCATCCAATCACAGTTCTTGTTGGAATGAGCTCGTTATTGTCATTGGCAATAAATGTCATCCCCTTTTTCTTAGGAACACATTGCACTAGACTTATCCATGAGCTATCAAAAATAGGATAAATTATTCTAGCATCCAACCACTTGATGATTTCCTTCTTGACCACTTTTTTCATGATGGGATTCAATTGTCTTTGCTGTTCAATTGTGGCTTTGTGATTCTCTTTAAAAAGAATTTTCTGCATGACAATAAAAAGGGTTAATTCCCTTAATATCAGCTATGGTCCACCTTATTGCTTTTTGGAATTCTCTAAGTGTCCTTAATAACTTTTCCTCTTACATGTTAGTAAGAGAAGCATAAATAATAACTGGAAGAGTAGAGGACTTTCCAAGAAAAGTATACCTCAAGTGTATGGGCGAAGGTTTGAGTTCCAAGATGGGTGGTTCTTCAATGGAAGGTTTGGAAGAAGACCTCAAAGAAGTTGAAATATCTAAAGACTCAATTTGATGATTAGTTCTAAGTCTAGAATAAGCAAATTTGAATATTCAATAAATTCATCATCATCTTTATCAGATGTAGCAACTAAACATGCTTCAAGAGGATCATTAGGATATTAATCTAAAAAGACATGTTTTGTAAAATCATTTACCACACTCACAGAAAAACAGTCTTCAGATATCATAGGCAATTTTATAACTTTGAAAATATTAAATGTTACCAGTTGGTATTGAACTCTCAAAGTGAGCTCACCTTTTTCAACATCAATCAAGGCTCTAGCAATTGCCAAGAATGGCCTCCCAAGGATGATTGGAATTTGCCTATCTTCTTACATGTCAAAAATAATAAAATTAATTGGAAAAATAAATTTATCTACCTTAACAAGAACATCTTCAATAATTCTCCTTGGATAGACATAAGAGCGATCAGCTAGTTGCCAAGTAACATAAGTGGGTTTGCATTACCCCAAACCAAGTTTCTTAAAAATTGACCAAGGCATTAAATTGATACTTGCACCTAAATCACTTAAAGCTTTTGAAAAAAATAAATTTCCAATAGTGCAAGGGATGATGAAACTACTTAGATCTTTAACTTTTGGTGGCAGTTTATTTTGGAGAATTGCACTATATTCCTCTGTAAGGGAAACAGTTTCAAACTCACCTAGTTTTCTCTTTTCGGAGAAGATGTCTTTCAAGAATTTGACATAGCTTTGCATTTGTTCCAAAGCTTTGGTAAAAGTAATATGCATGTGTTATTTCTTGAAGACATTGATGAACTTCTGAAATTGCTTTTTAAGCTTTTGCTTTTGGAGCTTTTGGGGAAAAGGTGGTGGAGGATGGATGACTTGAGAAGTCCCTTGATTTTTGGCCTTTTCATTTTCTTTCTATTCAATTTCAATTGCTTTCTCACACATTTCTTCCTCCTTATCAACATGTACATTCTCAGATGTGATTGCTTTTTCATTCAACCTTTCAATTTCCTTTCCATTCCTTAAAGTGATTACTTGGCATTGTTCCTTACCTCTTGGATTGATTTGTGTGTCACTGGGTAAAGAACCTTGGGGTCTACTGTTGATAGAGTATGCAAGCTTTCCCATTTAAGTCTCAAGATTTCTCAAAGAGGCTCATTGGCTTTGAATTATAACATCAATCTTTGATATATATTGTAAGAAAAGTTCTTCCACTTGGGACTTCTTTTCAAGAATTGGTGGTCTAGCTTGTTGTTGAAAATTAGGAGGCATGATGGGTTTTGGATTTGAAGGCCCTCATTTGTTGTTCCATGCAAAGCTAGGGTGGTATATCCAACAAGGATTATTTTTATTGGAATATGGGGTTATGATGTTTTTTGCTAAAGTTCCCCACAAATTGGACTGATTTAGAATTGTATGGACATTGATCACTTGAATGACCATCTCCACACATCTAACAAACTACAAATGAATTTTGAACCGCATGAACTCTTAGTGTGTCAAACTTCTTGGATAGTGTAGCCACTTGTGTAGCTACTTGAGCAGTTAAGGTGCTAAGTGCATCAATTTCATATGCTCCCACAACGTTTCTTAAACCAGATCTTTCTGAAGGCCATTGGTAATTATTTAAGGCCATATCTTTCAACAGATTATAAGCATCTGTAGCATTCTTACCCATTAATGCCCCATTAGTAGCAACATCAATTGTGGTTTTTATTGAACCAACCAACCCATTGTAGAATGTCTGAACTTGCAACCAATCAGGAATCCCATGATGTGGACATATTCTAAGTAAGTCCTTAAATCTCTCCCAAGCTTCATACAAGGATTCACCTTCAAATTGTGTGAATGAGGTGATTTCACTCCTCATCTTTGCAGTATTGGCAGGTGGAAAGAATTTTGCTAGAAACCTTTGAGCCAAACCCTCCCATGTAGTAATCAACCCATTGGGCAGTGAATTGAGCCAACTTTTTGCTTTATCTCTCAAAGAAAACGAAAACAATCTCAATCTAATAGCATCATCAGTTACTCCATTATATTTGAAGGTATCACAAATTTCCAAGAAATTCACCAAATGAAAATTAGGAACATCACTGGGTGACGCCCAAACTGGACTGGAGACTGAATCATCCTAGTTTTAATTTCAAAATTATTTGCATTGATGGAAGGTTTTCTAATGCTTTGCTATAATTTTGCAAAAGAGGAATAGCATAATCCTACAGTGCTCTATTTTCTTCAGGAGCTAGATTATTGGCATTGTTGCCATTATTGTTGTTATCCTTAGTCATTGTCTGATTTAAAGTTACAACTTGCAAATTCTCCCTTCGACATCTTCTGAAAGTACTTTCTATCTCAAGATCAAAAGGAATAAGAGTAACGATGTTTCTTCTTTGCATACAATGACCAAAGATATTTGCACGCAAACAAAAACTAATATTAAAACAAGAAAATAAATTTTGAAGTAAGACTAAATTGCTTGGAATTAATAATAACAAAAATTCTAAAACAATTCCCCGGCAACGGCACCAAAAACTTGTCAGTTAAAATTCTACTACGCAAGTATACGTATCGAATAAATAGTATATAAGCAAGTAGAGTATCGATCCCATAGAGAATTGATCTAAAATTTTACTAACTACTAAAATTATAACAATTTAATCTTATCCAAACAATTAAAATTAATTAATTAACTAAAACTAATTAACCAAAATTTAAACTAAAAGGAAAAATCAAAGTAATAATAACTTGAGTAAAAATCAAATCAAACAAGCCTAGGATTACAATATCCCTCACACTTCATCTAAATCTTAACTCTCTTTCTTAACTTATTTCAATGGGTTGAATTGCTAACCTAGAGTCCTTAATTATTTATAAGGGTCTCCCGACTAATCTTATGAAAATATCTATTTTAACCAAAACACTATAACCCTATGTTAATTGAAATTAAAATAGACTCATTAAGTTCAGGCTCTAATCTAGCTACATAAGGCCTATAGGTATATCTTATCCTATATGCAACTCAATTAATATGATCATATACTATCTCAATTTTAGACTACACCAAACTCCTTTTCCCAAGTTTGTTTAGCTTCCTAAATCAATTTAATTGGTGATCAAGCAATTAAAAGCATTAGGAACAAATTGGAATAAACAATTCAAATCCCATTAAAGATAAGCAAGAAAGAGATTAAAAATTTAGATTACATGCGAGTTCAATTGCAATCCTAGAAAAATAAATTTAGGTCATAATATCTAATAAAAACTTCATCCAAAGAAAATTAGCCATTAATCCAAATAAGAGGAAATAAAAAAAAACACAAAAGTAAAAAGAGAAAACTAATAGTTAGAGCTTTGTGATCTTGATTCTCCCTTCTTAGCTTTAAATCTCCATAATTGTTTTTTGTTGCCTTTCCCTTAAAACCTCTGAAAAAGGTCCCTTAAATAGGCTGTAAGTAACCTAATTTCCAAAATTTCGTCAAATTTTTACTATTGGAAAGTTGACCAACATCTCTACTTTTATATCTTGGCCCCGCGATGCTGGATTCTTGCTACAGTAGTGTTACGGTGCTTTTCTTCTAGCACTGCAGCACTTAGGTCTCGGGAAAATGTGTTGTGTGCTTCGTTTCACTAGCTTGTAGCCTTGTTCTCTTAGTGCTGCGACAGTTAATCAAATTCAAACATGATTTTCACCCTGACTTGGCCTGAACTGGTAAAGTGGCAAAACATGAAAGTTTTATCTCTATCTCTTAGCTTTCCAGTGGCTTAAGAATCACGTCAATTGGACTTCTGGATTGAAAGATATGCTCCAAATACTGCATCATGTCCAGTCCATGCATATTGCTGTAGTGCTCCGACTTAGACAAATATTTTGATCACGATTCAGTCAGAAATGGGCAAAGTGGTAAACATAAAAGTTGGAGCGCTTCCTCTTTGAATTCTAGTGATTAAGAATCACCTCATTTGGAGTATTTTAGAGAGAGATATAGTCAAAATGCCGCGATGCTGGATTCTTGCTACAGTAGTGATACGGTGCTTTTCTTCTAGCACTGCAGCACTTAGGTCTCGGGAAAATGTGTTGTGTGCTTCCTTTCACTAGCTTGTAGCCTTGTTCTCTTAGTGCTGTGACAGTTAATCAAATTCAAACATGATTTTCACCCTGACTTGTCCTGAACTGGTAAAGTGGCAAAACATGAAAGTTTTATCTCTATCTCTTAGCTTTCTAGTGGCTTAAGAATCACGTCAATTGGACTTCTGGATTGAAAGATATGCTCCAAATACTGCATCATGTCCAGTCCATGCATATTGCTGTAGTGCTCCGACTTAGACAAATATTTTGATCATGATCTGATCAAGAATTGGGAAAAGTGGTAAAAATAAAAGTTGTAGCCCTATCTCTTTGAATTCTAGTGATTAAGAATCACCTCATTTGGAGTATTTTAGAGAGAGATATAGTCAAAATGCCAAAACATATATGAATGAAGCCATCACCATACTTGTACTGATTTTCATCAAATTTCCTACAAAAGCACTAAGAGAAATTAGCAATAACTACTCTTAAAGTAATTTAAAACAAAATAACATAAAATCTAACTAAAATAACTTAAATTAACTACTCAATATGTAATCAAACTTAAAATAGAAAAACACCTAAAATGCTACGATCCAAACCTAAAATCTCAAATATCTAACTATTTTAGCCCCTAAAATGTGTCAAAATAAACTCTATATAATAAAGTTATCATGAAGATGGGATATAAGCTAGACAGGAAATAGTGCATCAAGTCCATTAGAGGCACCCCATTCCCCTCAGACACTGAAACACCCTTACACCTCACTCAAAAATTAGTCAGGCCCCTTTTTAAAGTGAAATGGTGTTCAATCTTTTAATGAGAATTGATGGGAAGCTAATAGAACAAGTTGAGAGAATGGTCAAAATTAAAGACAAGCTACAACATCTTGAAGACCTTATTGTCAAAGAAAAGAGAACTAAATTCCCTGTTCCTGAAAACCAAGCTACAACTACAAGTGCTTCAAGTGAAAGAATTACCACAGAGAAGCTTGAAATCCTTGCATCTGACCATGAGGGTGAAATTGGAAAAAAAAGAGAGCTAGAAATGACAACATGGATCAAAATGAATTAGTGAATCCTAGAGAAGAAACAACTGTAGGAGTTGAAAAGGTGAACGAAAGTGAACAAATAACATAGAGAATGATAACTTTATGATATAGAGTTATTTGGGGTTAATTTTGATAGTAATTTAGCTTAGTTCTTGTAGTAATGTATAAAAATTAGTAAATTTTATTTAAATTATTTTAAGTTAATTAATTTAAGTGAGTCAATCTAATCTTACATAATTTAGCCTAGTTCGGCTTGGAAGGTGGTCAAAAATCTTATCAAAGTTGAAGCATTGTAGTAGTCCTAGAGCAATTGTGATTTCTGCTAATTAAATGGTTCAGGTCATAGCCTTGGTGGAGGTAGGCCGCAGCTCAGGTAGTCTGATGAGGAAATCCTGATTAAAATTGACCTATTTCTATACCCAAGTTGGCCTAACTTTAAAGCCCTATAAATGAAACTTTTTGGAGAACTTTTGGAGACACAAAACACCAAATTTTGAGTTGAGATTCAAGCCACAAACTTCATTGAAAAAGTCTCATTAAAGCTGAGAAGAAATCAAGAAGGATTCAAGAAGATTGGGAGATCAAGATAACATTTCTTAGGTTCTTTTATCTTTTTGTTATTCTTTTATTTCCTTGTTTTTTTTATGATTAAACTTAATTTGATGATGATGTGTGACTTGATGGGGAACTAAATTATTTATCTAAGATTATGATTGAACTTAATATATAGTCCAAATTATATATCTCTCTTTTGCTTATGTTTGATGGTTTTAAGTTGTTTATTCTATTTTGTTCTTAATGCTTTTAATTGCCTGATCACCAATTAGATTGAATTGGAAACCTAGGTTAAACCTTGACGAAGGAGATTTTGGTAAACCTAGAATAGAATAGTATATGATTGAATACACTTAGTTGATTATGTGGTTTGATTTGCATATAGGGTAGACATACACCTATAAGCCATACACAATCAAGATTAGAGCATGAACTTAATTAATCTTTCTTCAATTTGATTTGCATAGACATATAGCAATTAATTGGAAGAGATATTTTATACAAAACTTGACAGAGACTTGTAAATAATTTAAGACTCTAGGTTAGCAACTTATCCATTAAACTACTCTAGGGTAGCAACTTATCTATTAAACTAAGTTAAGAAAGAGAGACACTATTCAGATGAAGCATTGAGGGACCTTATAATCTTAGGTCTAAAAGTCAATCAAGTCTAATAAAGTAATTTTGCTGAGCAAAATTAGATTAGTTTTAGATTTTAAGTTTGATTTAATTTTGCTTTTTAATTCAATTTTATTGTTTGGATAAAATTAAGATATCTAATTTTAGTAATTAATAGTGAGAATTAATTCAATTCCCTGTAGGATTGACACTTTACTCATCATTATACTATTTTTGTGATAAGTATACTTGCATGGGTAAAAAATGAACAACAAGATTTTAGCACCGTTGTTGAGGAGTTTATTTTAAGTTGTTGGCAAAAAATTCAGACTTCTGTTTAGTTCGGTGGTTTGCCTAATGATGATCCTAATGCTCATATTGTGAATTTCCTAGAAATTTGCAACACATTCAAGGCTAATGGTATTACTGATGATGCCATAAAACTAAGGCTTTTCTCTTTTTCACTAAAAGATAAAGTAAAAAGTTGGTTAAATTTGCTTCTTGCTAGTTCCATTAATACTTGGGATGATTTGGCTTAGAAATTCTTAGTAAAATTCTTTCCACCCACCAAGACAGGAAAGATGCAGAATGATATCACTTCTTGCATGCAATTTGATTCTGAATCACTATATGAAGCTTGAGAAAAGTATAAGGATTTGTTAAGAAGGTGCACTCACCATGGGTTATTTGAGTGGCTACAAGTTCAAACTAATTATAATGGTTTGCTGAGACTTATTAGAACTGCCATTGATGTTGCAGCGGGAGATGCACTTATGAGTAAATCCATTGATGAGGCTGATGATTTATTTGAAGAGATGGCTTTCAAAAACTATCAATGGCCATCTAAAAGATTGAATACAAGAAAGATTGTTAGAGTTCATGAATTAGATGTGATTAATTCTTTGTCTTCACAATTGGCTTATCTCACAAAGAAAATAGATAAATTAAGTGTTAATGCTACTTGAAGCCCCTTTGTGACATGTGAATTTTGTGGAGAAGGACATTCCAATGACGATTGGAATCCCTATTCCAATACCTATAATCCTAGTTTGAGGAATTATTCTAATTTCTCATGGAGCAACAACCAAGGCTCTTCATCAACATCTAAGTAAAACTTTCCTCCTGGATTTCCACCTAAAGTTCCCATGCCAGAGAAAAGGCCTTCGATGGAGGATATGTTCATGCAATTCATGACAAAGACTGATGCATTTATGACAAAGATTGATGCCTCCATTCAAAATCAAGTTGCAACAATCATAAATCTTGAGACATGAGTGAGCTAGCTTGCCAGTGCTCTAAATAGTAGACCTCATGGTACCTTGCCAAGTGATATTGAACCTAACCCAATAAGAGAAGGTAAGGAACATTATAAGGCAATTAATCTCCATAATGGAAAAGAGGTAAGTAAAATGGTAAGTGGTAAGGATTTAAATTCTAAAATTTCAATTCAATCTAATGAGAAAAAAATTAAAAAAAATGTTGAAAAAGAAATTATGGTTGAACAATCTACCAAAAATTCAAAAGAAGAAAAATTACAATTAAAAATAGCTCCCACACCTCTAGCACCTTTTCCTTAAAGATTTCAGAAAGAAAAACTTGACAAACAATTCCAAAGATTTATTGATATGTTTAAAAAGTTACATATTAATATTCCTTTTGCTGAAGCTCTAGAACAAATGCCAAGATATGTTAAATTCTTGAAAGACATCTTATCAAAAAAGAGAAAATTGGGTAAGTTTGAAACTGTTACATGTATTGAAGAGTGCAGTGCCATTATTCAGAATAAGCTTCCACCAAAGCTTAAAGATCCAAGTAGTTTTACTATTCTTTACACTATTTGTGCAATTTGTTTTGCTAAAGCTTTATGTGATTGCAGTGCAAGTATAAATTTGATGCCATTATCCATTTATAAAAAAATTGGTTTGGAAGAAATGAAACCAACTTTTGTAACTTTACAACTTGCTTATCGATCCATCAGCTATCCTTATGGTATTGTGGAAGATGTTTTGGAGAGAGTTGGTAAGTTTATTTTTCTAGTAGATTTTATTATTCTTGAGATAGAAGATGGTCATGAAATACCGATCATTCTTAGGAAACCATTCTTGAGAACTGCTCAAGCTTTAGGTGAGCTTACCTTAAGGGTTGAAGATCAACAGGTAACATTTAGTATTTTTAGAGCTTTAAAATTTTCCAATGAATGTTTCTCAATTAATGTGGTGGATGGCATTACTAATAATGTGTTTACTAAGAATCATTATGATGATCCATTGGAAACATCTTTAATTTCTTTATGTGATATTATTGATGAAAAAGTTCTTGAATATGTTAACCATCTTGATGCCCTATCACGTCTTTTAAAATCCCAATTTGAGTCTTTGGAATTATCAATTACAACTTCACCAATTAAGTTTTCTATTGAAGAACCTTTTTTCATTTAAACTTAAACCACTGCCTAACCATTTGAGCTATGTTTTTTTTGGGACATTCTTCTACATTGCCAGTAGTTGTTTCTTCTTCTTTTTCTGATGAACAAGAAAATAAACTCCTTCGAGTTTTAAGAAATACCAAAAAGCAATTGGGTGGACCATTGCAGACAATAAAGGAATTAGACCATCAATTTGTATGCACAAAATTCTTTAAGAAAAAAATCACAAGGCAACCATTGAGCATCAACAAAGGTTAAATCTGATCATGAAAGAGCTAGTAAAGAAAGAAATTATCAAATGGCTAAATGCAAGTATTATCTATCCTATTTCTGATAGTTCATGGGTAAGTTCAATCCAATGAATCCTAAATGAAGGAGGTATGGCTGTAGTTTTTTATGAAAGTAATGAGATCATTCCCATTAGAATTGTGACTAGATGGAGGGTATGCATGGACTATAGAAAATTAAACAAAGCCACTAGAAAAGATCACTTTCCATTCCCTTTTATTAATTAAATGCTTGATAGATTAGTAGTTAGGGATTTTTATTACTTTTGGATGGTTATTCTGTTGTAGTAGGATCGTAGTGAATTAATGTGATTGTGTAAAACATGGATTTCAAAAAAATTATTTTATAAAGGAAGGAAGCAATCCAATTACACAAGCGAAAACACACATGATTATAATTGCAGGTAACATTATCACACCAAAAACAAATTAAGAATCTATTAAGTAAGAAAAACCATACTTTTTATTTTGAGATTCTTATTTTCGGATTCCACCACACCAATGAACGATTTCTCAACCAAACAAGTTTACCACTTATTCTTCAAGAATACTTTTGTCACAGCCTAATTATCGAGCCATGACTGGCGCAAGGGCCCAATGGGCTCAGCCCACTAAGCCCAAGCAAGCCTATTTATATAATCTTATACATTAATCCACGTTTCTTTAAAATTCAAAATTCGTAGTGTTGAAGTATAGTTCCTTCGAAAACAATTCATAAAACCCAATCATGCATTCATAATGGCATCATCAACCATTATATACATATATAGATTAACAAATGAATCTTAATATTTCACATCAAGTATTCATAGACACATAATTAGACCTTGACCGTCAGCGGAGTGACTCTGGGCACGATTGCTAACATTTAATGTCATGGTAAACCTACCAAGCAATGGATAGGGAAAAACACCTCGTTCTAGGACCCAGTCGCCTTTAACTCAAATAACATAAACCATGAAGTTTAAAAACATGTGTATAAACCTAGTGAGTGAACATAAGAAGGGAACAAGCAACGTTAAGGAAAGTTTAGAAATCATGATGCATTTAAGTTCAAAAACAATGCAATTTAGTTTAACTCTTATTAAAACCCCTCATTTCAAACTTGATTAAATAAATTCCTTAATGTTGAGAGTCCATGATCAACTATGGTGCTAAAGAAATGGAAAATGGGGTAGCAACCAAACAAAGTAGCAAGCAAAATAGAATGTTTCTTGTTGCAATGACAAAATCAACTTGAAAATACTTAACAATTTTCGAGGTTCAACATGCAAGATTTCACATACATTACAACCATATACCATATTCATGAACTTCCTATTACATAAATATATATATATATATATATATACAGATATAACCACCAATACCACCACCACCTCACCCAACTCATGTGCAACTCCCATATCGTGCACATAGCTGGAGTCATCGTGTGCATCCCTCGCATCATGCACAACTAATACCGCCATGTGCATTCCTCACATCACGCACATGCAATATCATCATCCACACTCCCCCAACCGTCATCATCGGAATGTGCTCCCCCACATCGCGCACATGCTTGGTTATAATTACAACAATATTACTATCAATACATATCATATATATTTAGATATATATATATATATATCAACATAATACAGGGCACATGGATTCATCACAGTCGCATTCCACAACGCAGAATGTTTCATTCAAAAGCTTGTTCTCATGCATATTTTAGAGAAAACAAATGAAATATTTCAATGGATTTAATCAAACATATATACCCTAATCCCAAAACATTTTAATGCAAGTTCACTCACCTTACGATAGCGGGATATTACATCGCTATTTGTTTGGAGACGTATCTAGCTCTTCCTACTTGCCGATCGCTTGTTATTTCCTCCGGCACGCCACCACAGTACTTTAACTTTACCTTTGTATTTCTTAGCAACAATTAAAATGCAATTACCTTTAGTTTACATCATTCCTACTTCTCTTTTTCCTTCAATCACGAATCCTTATTCAACTAACTTATATCTTGACACATTTTTACCAAAGTTGCCTTTATCCTTTACTTGTGTAATTCTTTAGATTATAGATACTGGTAACTTATTTATAACTCTAACACATATATGAATCTTGTCTAAGGATATTTATCAAGTTTAACCATCATTTCCACAACAATTACCTAACATATGGAAACAACTACAAATTTACTTCCATCAAACACTTTCTAAGTTTACATGTAACACTATTCTCATTTACATGTTACCACTAAGCATAACATCAATATCCATTCCTACGCACCAACATCCATAACCTTTTAAGCTTTTCCTAACAACACATATATCCACACAATTCATTTCTTTTCCAAACTTTCAATTAATATAATTACATTCCAACCATACCCATGACACCACAATAATACTACATATTGCACGCAATCATTCTCACCATAGTAAATCAATCGTAGGCTTCAAATTATAGCATGAAGCTTACCACTTGATTTTATTTTGGATTTCACCCAACAAAATTCATAATTCCCTCACACCCATGGCCACCATAGCTGCCACAAAATGATTCACTCATTATTTTTCCAAGGATTTAACCAACCATAAGCTTAAAAACACAAAATCCTTACCTTATGTTTCTTGAATTACAAAACTAAGCTTTTTCTTCCTTCCTCTCTTTTTCCTTCTTCTTCTCCTAGGGTTTAGATGTGCCAGAAATTGGGGTTAGAAGCTATAGGTTTAGTGCCCAAGAAGTTTGGAGAAGAAAGAAGTAAGAAAAGAAAGGAAATGAAAAGAAAATAAGGAAAAGAAATTGAAAAAAAGTCCATTTTCATGGTGGTGAATGAGAAGATGGCGTTGGAAGCTTCAAGAATGAAGAAGAAATATCTTATTGGGAGAATAAGGACGGTTATGGCTGATAAGGATGAGAGTCAAAGCTTTCTTTAGAAGCTTTGACCAACCTTTATGCAAAATTACTATTTTGCCCTCTAAGTTTCTTCCCCTTTTAATTTAGTCCTCCTAACACTCATTTAACTTCAATTTCCTTCTATTATCTTCTTCTACACATGTACAAACAAAGTGTAAAGTTTGTACTCCAACGCGGTGTCCCCATAATATTTAAAATATTTATTTACCAACTCTATCTTTATTTAATAAAGACACGCGAGCCCCATTAACGTCATTTTTTTTCAAAATTTTCTTGTCCTTCTTCTCGCCCAGTTAGATTGACCATATACTCCTCCTTCATGAAAAATTTCGACACTGAATAAAATATTAATATTTTAATATTATTTTATTCCAAAAATTTCCTCTTGTCTCCTTGGTATCCAAAATACCTTATTATGCCTCAATTCACTTTTGAATCACTTTTTATCTTACAAATTCTTCCCCAATAAAAATATTATTATTTTATTATATTTCCTCGCATGTAGAGTATTTTATCCCAAACTATTCCTTTCATCTTTCATCATTTTGAAACATTATAATTAACCTCAATTAGCATTCGTTAAGGTTTATGAGTCACCATATCAAAATACGAGGTATTATAACTTTCAACTTGAACCTTGAGTGGACAAGGTGTGGAATGCAAGACTACAAGATGGCAACCATTTTTTTTTCTTTTCTTTGGAAAAGCATGGAGGAGGAGAAGAGAAGTGTGAGACCTTGACCTTTATAGACTCGTTGATAGAAGTACACGCGATATCCCTAATTAGGGGTAATTTCGTCATGTCTTTAGTGAGCCCATAAAAGTAAGATTTTAAACAATATTATGGCCTAAGTAGGCCTGAGGCATAAATGAATGATGAAAATATGGGTAAAATGATAAGGAAACAAAAATTTTGATGATTTTCACAATAGGCGCAAAAAGATCGTTTTTCACCTCGGGTTAGAATTTTAAGTTTTCATGAACCCGAACATTTTTAGACTATTATGGACCTTGTCCTAGTGTCAAAAGAGTAAAAAGATTGCATACAAGATTGGAAGAGAATAAGCTAATTTGTGGAGGGGCATTTTGGTAATTTAAGTGGAGTGGATAAGCTTGGGTTATAAATATCCCTTCTTCCAGCAGCTTCTACATTCTCTAGCAGCTTTTCTTGTTCTTCTTCTTCTCTTTCGCGTTGCTTCCCAACCTCCATGAAAGCTTGATAAGAAAGCTCTACAACCTTCCTCAAATAGCTCCAAATTTCATGCTGTGGATGCACCATTTCCATAAACCCTTGTGCTCTTCCATTCTCTCACTTTAAAACCCTTGAAAAATCTTGTTTCCATACTCTCTCTCACTAGTTAGATGTTTTAGAGAGAGAAAGAGGAAGCTTTACAATAGTTTGGAGAATTGTTGGAAAGAATTTCAAAGTTTTAAAGCTATTAAGGTGAGTAGTAAATTTGAGTTGAAATTTTAGTGTTGAAAATGACTAGAGATTTGATTTGTGAATATTTTGTAGTTGAGATTGTTAATTCACTTTGGAATGATATGATAATGAAAATGGATAGCCATTTAATGGCCATTTAAAGTAAGCTAAGAGAAAGCTTTTGGACTCTATAAGTATGTGAATTAACATAATTGTGATGTTAATGTGATGATAGGTTCCAACGAAGCCACACCGTCCCAATTGGACCATTAGGGAAGTTAGAGTCGATTAAAGGCTCAATAAACACCGGTGAGTGGACTTGCATTTCAAAAATTATTTTGGGAATGTAAACTTATTTGCACAATATACTTGAATGATTTTATTCAACTTTCTTTAAAAACGAGTGCTTTGGGAACAAGCCTTTGATAAATTGATTTTATGATGTGACATGTGGCTGTTATGGATGGTTGAACTACTACACTATGTTGATAGATATATACGAATAATGTTGTGTCAAGATATTGACCCGGCTATGTACGAGTATGAGTGCACATAAGCCGTTGCTGACCCGGCTATATGTGAGTGGGAGTGCACATAATAAAAATCTTCTCTTTTCAACCCATTCTTCTCTTCTCCTCAATATCTCCCATACCAATTACCCACATCATAAAAATATTCATCACATATTCTTTTCCATTTAGTTCCTCAAGATTTTAGGAAAATTTTCAATTTTTCTTTAATTTTGGAAATATTGTTGGCTTGCTTTACTTTATTTATTTTGTTGAAAATTGTGATGCGTATTCATGATTCTTGAGACATTGTGCTTAGTTATTTTTGGGTATGGTAAATTGTTTTGATTTGTGCTTTAAATTTCTTGGTTAAATTGAAATTGGGAATATGGTAAGTTTTTTTATTTACAATTATTTTTTATGCCTTTTAGTCTAAAAAGAATTTAATTCCTAGACTTTTACTTGATACTATGGGTATCTATTTATTTTAACTTATGTTTTTTTGGTACTTTTCTTTTTTTTTGGTTGAGATTAATTGCAAGAAATTTAAGAATGGCACCTAAACAAGCAAGACAAAATTTTTGTGGTTCGTTTGATCATATTAGATTTGTGTCAGCTGATGTTATGGCTATACGAGCTAATTCTCTAGTCAACAAAATTGCAATACCCAAACAAAGACTGGATCAAGGGTTGATCACACACGTTGACCTTCAACCAATGATTAATGAACACCATTGGCAAAACTTTTGTGCCTTGCCTGCAGTTGGAATTATCCCTTTGGTAAGAGAATTTTATGCTAACATTGTTGAAGCTACAAATGATCTTATTTTGTGCAAGGTAAATTGGTTCCATTCTCGAGCTTTGCCATCAATCAATTTTATGAAGCTCCTGATATTAAAATCGATGGCTATGGTTAATACTTAGCTAAGCATGAGGATTGGGATGATATCTTTCGTATACTTTGTAAAAAGGGTGCTCAACGGTGAATCTTCAATAATGCACCAGTTTCATTCAAGAGAAATATGATGAAACCATCTTCTATGATATGGTTATATTTAGTGGCTTCCAAATTACTTCTTACAATACATCTCAGTGATGTCACAAAAGATCGGGCCATCTTTATTCATCCCATCATGATGGGATGCACAATTGATATTGGCCATGTAATTTACATAGCCATGACTCACACTGCACAAAAAAAGTGGGATTGCTTGTGGTTCCTTTCTCTGATTACAGCTTTGTGCAAGCAAGTTGGTGTAAATTGGGATGCTAGTGAGGAGTTGTTGCACCCTAAACTCCTAATTGATATGAATCTCAGTCTTAGACAACCTCAACATTCTACTAGGGATAGTTTTTCTTCTACACACCATCCTTCAGCCCCTCGACCTCGATGTTGCTATATGTCCTTACACTAATTGAATTGGTCAAGGAATATAAATTGTCATTTAAGGCAAACTTAATCACATAACTATATGTGATAGAGTCTTTCCTTCATGTTAGTGCAATAATAAAGAGTTATTAAGTACTAATTGGATGAAGCCCATGGAACATAAAGGCCTTGCAAGAGAATTGTAAAGTTGTTACAATTATGAGATTACTATGCATCAAAACAATGTTCCTAAAATTGTTCCTAGTCATAGTATTATTAAGACAAGGCATTGACAATGCTCAAAGACTGGTACATGTTAAGCCTCCTTACTTGGAAGTAAGCAATCGATCTCATAGAGTGAAGTATATGGGATACTTGTGGATAACATGTAGGTGCTTGTTAAAGAACAAATTCATTGAACATGACTAGCAATGAGAACTTCATTTGGTATTTCACTCAAGTGTCTATGGAATATGTTCTCATGTGATAGTTGTGCAACTAGTCCTTAGACATTAGACACCAAGTCATCTTATATGGGGAATGACATACTTTAATTTTACTGTTATGGGTCTGGAGGCGATCAAATGCCTAAACAGGGTGTTTTTGGGTATGCCATGAAGCATGCGAAGGTGAATGAGTGGTCAAGAGAGGATTCATCACCCCAAGTGATATGAGGGGGTGTATCTCACTTGTTCTCAATTCTTGATTAACTTGTATAAAGTTTTTGGGCAAAGCATGATGAATTTGAAGAAAGTTAGTTTCCTAAATTCATACAGCTAGACATGAATTATGAGAACTAATATGAATGTTGAAAGTAGACATTGAGCCATGCTTTATGACATATCTGGAATATTTGATGAAAATACCGTATTGCACTAAGAGGCTTATCACTGAAGGGCTTTGTCAAATTTTTTAATTGACTCTCTGAGATTTGAGTGGTCATGATGTATTGCTAGATGCCGTTTGTCACGACCCAATTTCCCGGGCCATGACCAGCGCATGAGCTCAATGAGCATAGCTCACTAAACCCAAGCAAGCCTATCCATTTACCTTTGCTTAACAAATTTATCATATCATGCATACACACACACACCTTTTCTTGGGTGTGAACATAGCCAAAACACAATGGCATTATCGAGAATAATATACATGCACTATTTTAGTCATGTATTTAGCAATTTACATTGCATACACATATTCACATTGTTAGATTGTATTCACAATACAAAAGAACCCATGACTTCCAACGGAGACATTTACAGTAAAAGGGATTACTATCGAATGCCAGACACATACTCAAGAGATGCACTACGGGGACTCCTCGATCTAGGGTCCAACAGTCACCTGATCTGAAAA
>NC_030851.1:16329522-16394680 GCF_000208745.1 Theobroma cacao | reverse complement strand
ACTTTTTCTTCTTAATTTTCCACCACAAATATTCTGGTACTTATCCAATCCTACCACAATTAAAATCCCTTGGTCTTGACAAGTGCTGGGGCGAAAAATTTACCGATTTACCCCCGGAGAGGAAAAATTACGATTTTGACCCTATACTCCGAAATGTACCGGAATCACATTATTTCTACTTTTCAACCTCAAATAACACTAATATTGATCAATGTTAACCAAATGGGGCAAAAATTGTTTTATAAAAATTCTCGTTTAGTCCTCAAGTGGCAAAATTACCATTTTACCCTTGTGCTCCAAAAATACAGGGAATCATAATTTTTCACTGCTAAACATCATTTTATACTCAGATAATCATAATTATATTGCATATAATTATTCTTGGTCAAATGTGATCAAATCTTGGCTAGAAATCTCCATTTAATCATCAAATGGTAAAATGACCGTTTTATCCCTAATCGGTCAATTTTCCTAATGGACTCTATATTGGACCTTGAACTCCGAGTCACTATTCTAAGCCATTTTGTGGGTTTCAAAATTTTCAAATTCCTCTTAGAATTTCTATTTGAACTAGTTCAAGGCTCGATTTAACTTAGTTGCACCACTCGGTACAATACCGTCTTTTAATCGAGCTTGACAAAGTCTCACACCATTCATAATCTATAAATATAAATCAATTATCAAATTGATATTTGATTAGGATTTATATTTATTGCCAACATGTTAGAAGCTTAATGAGTCACAAACATTAAGTGACATGATTGAGATTAAAAAAGGATAATCCATTAAGTTGGACTTAATTAAAATAGACCAAAATAAAGTGAAAAATTAATTAAGTTCACAATGACTTAATTGAATTAAAATACAACTATTGTATCCAAGGTTACAATTTAGTTAGACTAATATGTTATGTTCGCAAACTAAAACTCTAAGCCTCCAGAGATGTCATGACCCAAATTTCAAGGCATGACCAGTGCATGGGCCTAATGGACGTAGTCCACTAAGCCCAAGCAAGCCTATTAATCTAACGTGTTCATCATTTCATCATAAATTGCTAAGTCACATTTCATAACTTAGGGTCAAAAATAATATTAAACATTTGCCATCTCATACTGGCATACCAAACAAGTGTATATACATTGTCTACAACATGTATCTTAATAATCTACATTAGGTTTGTCTATACATAACAAAAGAATACTTGACTTCCAATGGAGGGACTCGGACGAATGTACAGCTACTGAATGGCGAGACACCTACCAAAAGATGGATACAAGTCTATAAGGGCACCTCATCCTAGTTACCGGCTGTCTCATGATCTGAAAACATGAAGTTGAAAATGGTAAGTATAAACCTAGTGAGTGAACAAGGAAGGGAACAAGCATACCAGAAGGAATGTTTAATGAAATCATGATGCATTCTTTTTCAAAACAATGCAATTTATTTTTGATCTTATTAAAACCCCTCATGTAAACCCTGCATGAGTAAATCACTTAATGAAAAGAGTCTATGCTCAACAAAGGTTTTGGAGAGTGAAAACTTTAATAGCATTAATGCGAATCAAGTCAAATAAACGACGAGTTGAGGGTTTCTTAACTAGCCGAGGGTTTCTCACCAAATCTCCTCATTTTAAACTTAATTCATTTATTCCTTAATGTTGGAAGTCCATACTCAACTATGGTACTAAAGAAATGGAAAATAGGGTAGCAATTGAGCCAAATAAGGAGAAAAACATAAAGTTTTTTGCTGCAGCGAGATTCCCTCTCGCTGTAGCGAAATTCTGGGTTTCAAAACAGAAAGTTTCTCGCTGCAGTGAGAAGCTGCAGTAACATTCTTGTTGTAGTGAGAATCCCAGCCAAAACCACCCCTCCAAACTTGAGAGTTTCTCGCTGTAGCGAGAATCAGAACATCAAGAAAAAAGTTTCCTTTTCCCCTTAAATCAAAGCCATTCTGCTAAAATAACAAAAGCAATATGTAACACATACAAACTCCTAAATTTCAACAATTCAAATGCTCACATTTTTGCATTACAACCATATACGATATATGTATATATATATATATATATGTATATATCAATCATCATGTACACCCTCCCATCATCATCATCTCATATGCAACGACTTATGCGCACTCCCACTTGCACATAGTCGGGTCAGCAATGGCTTATGTGCACTCCCACTCGCACATAGTCGGGTCAGCAACGGCTTATGTGCACTCCTACTCGCACATAGCCGGGTCCATATCAACATACAAAGAAGCACCTAATGCATATCATGCATACTATCATATTTTGATAACACATAGCCCATTGTATAGCACATTTTCACAATATAAAATCACTTCACCAAAGGCTTGTTCCCAAGGTACATTTTCAAAGACAAGTTGGATAAATCATTCACATTCCCCAAACCAAGTTTGAAATGCAAGTCCACTCACCGATTTATTGTTGAGCCTTTAGTTGACTCTAATTCCCTTAATGATCCAATTGGGGTAATGGGGCTTCGTTAGAACCTAGAATCACATTAGCATCAGCATTATGTTAATTCACACACTATAAACCCTAAAAGCTATCTTTTAACTAGCTTTCAATTTCCATTTTAAATGGCTATCTATGTTCACTACCTAATCACATTAGAGTCAATACACAATCTCAACAATAAACTCACAAATCAATCATTAAACATTATCAACACTTAAAACTCAATTCTAATTTACTACTCACCTTGATAGCTTTGTAACTTTGAAATTCTTTCCAACAATTCCCAAGCTTATTATAGGGCTTTCTTTCTCTTTCTCTCTCTAAACACTTAACTAGTGAGAGAAAGTATGGAAGTAGGATTTTTCAAGGGTTTTAAAGTGAGAGAGTGAAAGAATACAAGGGTTCTAGTCAAAAGGGCTTAAAGGTATGAAAACTAGAGCTAGAGAGAGAAAATTATGCAAGCTCCATATCAAGCTTCCATGGACGTTGGAAGCAACGTGAGATGGAAGAAGAAAAAGAAGACAAGGTGCTGGAAATTCAAAAAGCTGCTGGAAGGGGAAGATATTTATAGCCCAATCTTATTGATTCCCTTAAAATTACCAAATTACCCTTCCACAAATTAGCTTATTCTCCTCCAATCTTTTATGCACTCTTTTTCTTCTTTTGACACTGGGACAAGGTCCGTATTGGTCTAGACATGCTCGGGTTCATAAAAACTTAAAATTCTAACTCGATGTGAAAAATGACCATTTTGCCCCTACCGTGAAAATTATTGTCATTTCTAGTTTTCTTCGTGTTTTCATCATTTCACATCATTTATGCGGCCTTATGCCTATTTAGACCTTAAAATATTATAAAACTTTCTTTTGAGAGCTTATTAGAGAAAATGACGTAACTACCCCTAGCTTGTGTTATTGTGTCTATGCCTAGTTACAAGCCTATAGAGATTAAGGTCTCACAAGAGACTTCTCAACCGTTTCATAAAATAAGAAACAAAAATAGTTTTCTTTATCTGACAAAATAAGATTCAGCAAGAACTTTTGGTCTTTTTGTTTTAGAAACAAAATTTGCTAGCACAAGTAAAATCCTACCTTTGAGAAGGTCTTATTAGGTCACTATTGTTAGCATTAAAAATATTATAGTTTTGATTATGACAAAATGATCAAATTTGCTTGAACATTATTTGAGTAATCCTTGACAATTTCTTAAAATGATTTGACTCTCGTACATTTGTTCCTACATAGACACAAGCTTGACTCTTGAAGTTATTGAACTATATCTATAAGCTTGTATGACTTAGGTGTATGAGTGCTTATGATTCTTATTCATTAAAGTCTGATTTAAAGATTAAAGGAAAATCTAAATGCACTCATTAAGGGGGAGTTTTGAATATCTTGTTTAATGATGAAAAAGAAAAAAGACAGAAGGAAGACTAAGTTAAATAGAGTTTAATAGGTCTTCATGTTCAATTTATTGTGTGATGCTTAGTTTTGGTTTTGTTAAATATTATGTAAAGAAAATTAGATGCATTGACTAAGGGGGAGCAACTCATTATGCATAAAGATTTGAAGCATTCAGATTGAACATAGACATTGCACTCTTAATATATGAGTGTTTTGTCATCATAAAAGATAAGAGATAGAGAATGTTGACTCTATATGTTTTTAATGATAGCAAAATATTCCCATTCATTGGTGTCTAATTATATTGTTTAAGTGTGCAAGAGAAAGCTTTAATTCATTAATACATTTGGTATTTGAAAGCAAGTCAAGATGCTTGTTCAGTTGCAAAATGGGTTAATTGGTTAAACAAGCAAAAAAGAAAAAGCTTTGATGAAGGCAGATTAGTCTTAACCGATTAACACAAATCCTTAATCGATTAAAGCAATTCTAGGCACTACACTAAGGACAGACAGAAAGGTCTTAACTGGTTAACACAAGATTTAATCAGTTAAGTAGGTGTTGGATACAAACAGAAGCCTCTTAGTAAGTTAACCATGGGAGTTAGTTAGCTAAAATCCAAAAGAGAAGATCCAAAATAAAGGCAGTCAAATTTGTGAAGAACAATTCAAGAAGTGTCGGATGACTAACACATCTCATGATTGTTTAAGGGAAATGGAAGATCAGTGTTACCAAGCTAAGAGAAGAATTAATCAAACAAAGAAAAATTAGTGAAACTGGTTGCTTTACAAACTGTAAGCTCTTAATCGGTCAAAGTCTTTCTCAACTGACTAACAAAGTAAAGTAGATTGCAAGACAGAGAATACTTAATCGACTAAGAAGTATAGTTTGCCAGCTAAAAGCTCACCGTTAGAGAATTTGATTGCGAGACAAAGAAGACTAAATCGACTAAGAAGTATGGTTAGCCAACTAAAAGCTCACTATCAGAAATTTTGAAATTAAGCACAAAAAGACAAAATAATAGCCAGAAACAGCTAGTTTCTATCTCCAACGGCCATAAGTGATTTTGTAAGTATTTAAAGCCTCTCCAATAGCCAAAAATCATATAGAAAAGTTATCCAAAGTGATTTTGAGCTTAGAAGACCAAAAACCTTCTCTTTGCACTTGTATTTCACTCATATCCTTTGAAAAAGTGTTTGAGCTTAACTTTGTACATCTTAGATCAGCTAGGTGATCAATTGTACTTCATCTTTTCTTTATTTCCTGTTTACTTAGAGTGTGAGAGACATTCTAAGTGGTTGATCAAGCTTGGGTTAGCTTGGTTGTTGTAATAGGTTCTAACTAAGCCTTAGGAAAACCATTTTGGGTTTTGGTTGATCCCGTGAAAACCATTGTTAAAGGTTGTAGTTGAGCCTATAAAAAGCCATCGTAAAAGCTTGGTGGAAGCTTGGGAATTCCACCGACTTTAGTGAATTGGTTTGAAAATTCTTGATTAGGAGATCAAGGTAGTGGATGTAAGTCAAGGGGATTGAACAACTATAAATCATTGTGTTTTTGTCTAGCTTCTTTTATTTTCTTCTTACTTTTAGCACTTAAATTATTCCTCTAGCAAGCTTTAAACTTTCATTTTCAAATTCTATTAATTATCTCTTTACTTGGAAGGAATTTTAGTGTCATTCCAAAAGTGCTATTCACCCCCTCTAACTCGTTTTTTGGGACCAACAACTGTGTGGATTACTGTTAGAGGCCAAACACTTGGGTGGCTGAAGATTTGACAAATCCTAAAGGTGAAGAAGCAAAAATTTTGGTTGCAAGATTTTAGACCATCATTCTCTTTTCGGGGTTTCTTGCTTCATCACAAGTGTTTTTTTATTTAATTGGCTCTTGATTATGATATCTAGAGCAAGGTATGTAACATTTAAACTTATGAATGTTCATAAATAATTAAAATTACATGAAAAACATAAACAGTGATCCTATAAGATTTGGTTGTTTCTCTAATTAAATTCTAGTTCATTATTCCACTATGTTATCTTTGTAATTTCTTGATTATTTTCATGTTTGAATATAAGGTCGAATCCCAGCACACGATACCAACAATTGTCAACGACTTAGAGAATTGAGAACCTTGAGCACCTAGTTGAGCAACTTGGACACTAGTTTGAGCAGCACATGACTTATTTGTGAGACCCCAACCTCTATAGGCTTGTAACTAAGCATAGATGTAATAATACGAGCCAGAGGTAGTTTCTTTATTTTCTCTAATAAGCTCCCAGAAGAAAGTTTTATAATATTTTAAGGTCTAAATAAGTATAAGACTGCATAAATGATGTGTACTGATGAAAACACGAAGAAAACTAGAAGTTTTAACAATTTTCATAACAAGGGCAAAATGGTCATTTTTCACCTCGGGTTAAAATTTTAAGTTTTTATGAATCCGAGTATGTTTAGACCATTATGGACCTTGTCTCAGTGCTAAAAGAGCAAAAAGATTGTATAAAAGATTGAAGGAGAATAAGTAAATTGTTGGAGGGGCAAATTAGTAATTTTAAGGGAATGGATAAAATTGGCCTATAAATATCTTGAATTTCCAGCAGCTTATTGAATTTTTCAGCAGCTGGTCTTCTTCTTCCCTTCTCTTCTCTCACGTTTCTTCAATTCCTCCATGGGAGTTTTCTTCAATCTTCCATAACTTTCTCTTTCAAGCTTCAATTTTCATGCTCTTGGTGTACTCTTCCATAAACCCTGATGCTCTTTCATCCTCTCACTTTAAAACCCTTCAAAAATCTGGTTTACATACTTTCTCTCACTAGTTGGGCATTTTAGAGAGAGAAAGAGAGAATTATCCCATTGATTTGGAAGCAATTGGAAGAGAATTTGACTACAAAGGAGCCCTAGGGTAAGTGATGAATTAAGCTTGGTTTTTAGCTGCAGAAAATGGCTAGTAATTGGGATTTATGAGTTGTTTTGTTGTTGACTATGTTCATTACTTTTTAGTGATTAAGATAGTGAACATAGATAGCTATTTAATGTGGCAATTGGAAGCTAGTTAAGAGATAGGTTTTAGGGTTCATAGTGTGTAAATTGACCTATTGATTATGCTAATGTGATCCTAGGTTCTAAGGAAGCCCCATCATCTCATTTGGACAATTAGGGGAATTAGAGTCATCTAAAGGCTCTACAATCAATTGGTGAGTGGACTGCCTTCAAAACTTGTTTTGGGAAATATAATGTATTTGCCACTCATTTGAATGAATTATCAATTTTTTTATAAAGACAAGTGCCTTGGGAACAAGCTTTTGCAAAATGGTTTTATGTTGTGATATGTGATTGCTATGGATTCATGCACTATTGTAGTATGATGATATATTAATGTGTGTGTTGTGCATGATGAATGATATTGTGTATAATGACTGTAATCGTGTGTGTGCATGATGTGGGGCGATGCACATGCCGGGGATGGTGGTGGCGTGAGAGGTGGATGATGATAGTGCCCGTGTGCACGATGTGGGGGTATGTACACGATGGCACTGATTGTGCACGATGGGGGGGGATGCACACGATGGTGCCGGCTATGTGCACGATGTGGGGGGATGTACATGAGTCGGGTGTGTTTATGATGATGTTGATGTTTATCTATATAATTATGCATATCTAGACTTATGAAATGAAAACTTATGAATGTGATATATGATTAACATATATGAGAATTTGATGCATTGCACTTTGGGAATTTTCATGTGTTGTATGTTGATTTTGTTGGTTTAGCAGAATGGCCTTTTTGTTGAGTGAGGGGAAACTTTTCGCAGTGAACTTCATTCTCGCTGCAGTGAACTTCATTCTCGCTGCAGTGAGAAACTCTCAGGTTTGAGAACCTTCACCAGAATTGGTTCTCGCTGCAGCAAGAATGTATTTCGTTGTAGCGAGATAGTCACCGTAGCTTCTCGTTGCAGCGAAAAAGGAATCTCGTTGCAGCAAAAAACTCTCTGTTTCATCAGCGAAATTTCGCTGCAGTGAGAAACCTTTTGTTTCTGGGTTAGTATATTTACTGTAGCGAGATTCTTTCTCGTTGCAGCGAAAAACCTTTTGTTTTGGTCTCCTATGTTGCCCAATTGCTGCCCTATCTTTCACTTCTTTGCTACCATATCGGAGCATGGACTTCCAACATTAAAGATTAAATGAGTTAAGTTTAAAATGGGGAGGTTTAGTGAGAAACCTTCAGTCATTTGAGAAACCCTCGTTCGGCTAATAACTTAATCCCAACGTCGCTGCAGCGAGAATGCCTTTCCGCTGCAGCGAAGATTCGTTGTCATATTTGACTTGCTTGCGTAATATTGAAGCTTTCATTTTTCAAATTATTTTATATGTATGGATTCATTATTACAATTGATTAATTATTTAAGGGTTAGATGAGGGGTTTTTAATAAGAATAGAAACAAATTGCATTGTTTTGAAAAAAAATGCATCATGATTTCATTAAAGATTCCTTATGGTATGCTTGTTCCCTTCCTTGTTTACTCACTGCGTTTATACTCACCACTTTCAACTTCATGTTTTCAGATCATGAGGCAGTCGATAACTAGGACGAGGTGTCCTTGTAGACTTGTATCCATATTTTGGGTAGGTGTCTCGGCATTCAGTAGCAGTACATTAATCCGAGTCCATCTGCTGGAAATCGAGTCTTCTTTTTTTGATGTATAGATTAACTTGATGTAATTTATTGAGATACATACTGTAGATAATGTATGTATATTTTAAATGAGTAATGCCAATACGAGTTGGCAATGTCTATCAATATTTTGATTTAAAGTTATACATTGTGACTTAGCAATATTTGATGGAATGATGAGTGGAATAGATAGATAGGCTTGCTCGGGCTTAATGGACTATGTCTATTAGGCCCTTGCGTCGGTCATGGCCCAAAATTTGGGTCGTGACATTATCAAACCCAATGTAATCAACATATGGACCACATGTTTCGAGCTTATGGTGCTTTTATGGGAATGGACATGGTTACTCTTCCGCAAGCACCTAATCCTCCTAAGGGTGCCAATGAGGCAAAAGACAATGCGGCAGAGGATGATGGGGATGAAGATGAAGACTAGAGCTTTATTAGATTCATCCAACCTTTAGGGGAGTATTTTTACCTCTTCTTTATTTTTTCTAACATTGAGGACAATGTTTAATTTAAGTTTGGAGAGGGTGAATTTATTTTTCAGATGGTAAATGTTTTGTGGAAGTTTTAGATTTCATTTTATTTTCATGTTTATCTAGATTTTTAAATAATTAGGATTAGTTGGAAATTTAATTTATTACTTGCTTGAATTTTAGGAACCTAGAATAAAGTTGTTCCAATTTTTTCAATGATTTCTCTATCTAATAATGATAACCAGATCTCTTTAATTCTTAGCTTTTGGTGAATAAGGTTTTCGTCTAGATTTATGCCAAATTCTTTTGATAAGTATCATTGTTAGAATGTGATTTTCACAATTTGGAGCACTTTATCTTTTGCTTTGAATTATTGTCAATATTTAGAGAAAGTTTATGTTGATATAAAATTTTAGATTATGTCATGAATTCTAAAATTTGCTTGATTCTCTCTCGAGGTGAAATCCTAGGCAATACTTAGATAGGGACATATTTTGACCATTTTTGGATCGTTTAAGCCTAAAAAGCCAACGTTGATATATTGTTATCCCTATTATAGCCCTTTAAGCCTAATTTTCCTCTTTATTTAACCACATAATAATAAGCCTAGCTTTAAAATAAAATTTTCGATTTTACAACCCTCACTCCTAAACATGTATATTGTTTTAGGAAATATATATTGAGCTAAACGCATATGGTGGAAAAGTGATGTTGATGTGAAAAGAGTTCAAAATATTAAAAATCACCCCACTGCTTGCAATATAAAGAAAATAAGTTTAAGGGTGTAAAAATTGGGAAATTATGATAAAAAAAGAAAAAAAGAAGAAAAAAAAGTAGAATAACATGTTAAACAAAAAGAAAAGTTCAAACGTGGAAGAAAGGGCATATGTGGAAAATGAAAATAAAGCTCTTTATAGGTTTTAGAATAATTATGTGCTTAAAGTGATTTGAGCCATATTATATCCTTTTGTCACGACTCAATTTCTCGGCCATGACCGACGCAAGGGCCCAATAAACATAGTCTATTAAGCCCAAGCAAGCCTATCTATTTATCTTACTCATCATTCCATCAAATATTGCTAAGTCACAAATTATAACTGTAAAGCAAAATAGTAATAGACATTTCCAACTCGTATTGGCATTACTCATTTAAAATATACATACATTGTCTACAGCATGTATCTTACTAATGTTCATCAAGTTTGTCTATACATCTCAAAAAGAAGACTCGATTTCCAGCGGAGGGACTCGGAAGAATGTACAGCTACTGAATGCCGAGACACCTACCAAAAGATGGATATAAGTCTACAAGGACACCTCGTCTTAGTTACCGGTTGCCTCGTGATCTGAAAACATGAAGTTGAAAACGGTGAGTATAAACCCAATGAGTGAACAAGAAAGGGAACAAGCATACCATAAGGAATCTTTAATGAAATCATGATGCATTCCTTTTCAAAACAATGCAATTTGTTTCTATTCTTATTAAAAACCCCTCATGAAGCCCTTAAATGATTAATCATTTGAAAATCATGAACCCATACATAACGAACCATTTGAAGAATGAAAGCTTTAATAATACGCAAGCAAGTCAAATATGACAACGAATCTTCGCTACAGCGGAAAGGCATTTGAGAATGAATTTTCGTTGCAGCGACGTTGGAATTTAGTTATTAGCGGAACGAGGGTTTCTCACTAAACCTCCCCATTTTAAACTTAACTCATTTAATCCTTAATGTTGGAAGTCCATGCTCCGATATGGTAGCAAAGAAGTGAAAGATAGGGCAGTAATTGGACAAGATAGGAGACCAAAACAGAAGGTTTTTCGTTGCAGCGAGATTGAATCTCGCTGCACTGAAATTGTAACCTAGAAACAGAAGGTTTCTCGTTGCAGTGAAATTCAGCTGATGAAACAAAGAGTTTTTCGTTGCAACGAGATTCTTTTTCGCTGTTGCGAGAAGCTACAGTGACTATCTCGCTGCAGCGAGAACCAGTTCTGGTGAAAGTTCTCAAACCCGAGAGTTTCTCGCTGCAGCGAAATATAGGGCACCAAATGAAAATTTCCCTTTCTCCCAAAGAAAACCACCCTGCTTGAAATGTTCAAAACCAATAAGAAATACATAACAACTTCCCAAAGTTTAACATACCGAATTTCACATACATTACATCCACATACATAACTCATAAATTTCTTATAACACACATGTTTACGTATGTATACATATACATATACCCATCACCATCATGCACCATCCCATCATCATCATCACCAGCTCATGCGCACTCCCTACTCGCACATGGCTGGGTCATCACCGAGTTATGCGCACTCCCTACTTGCACATAACCGGGTCATCCTCGGCTTATGCTCACTCTCTACTCGTACATAGCCGAGTCAATATAATTACACAACATTATATTCAAGCATATATGTATATCAACATAATGCAGCCACATGGAAATCCATAATAACCACATATCATAACATAAACCATTTCTCAAGTGCTTACTCCAAGGCATTCATTTTTGAGAAAAGTTGTATAAAATCATTCAAACACTTTGTTCAAAACAGTCATATTCCCAAAATAATTTTGATAGGCAGTCCATTCACCAATTGATTGTAGAGCCTTTAGATCACTCCAATTCCCCTAATTGTCCAAATGAGATGATGGGGCTTCCTTAGAACCTAGGATCACATTAGCATAATCAATAGGTCAATTTACACACTATGAACCCTAAAAGCTATCTTTTAGCTAGCTTTCAATTGCCACATTCAATGGCTATCTATGTTCACTATCTTAATCACTAAAAAGTAATGAACATAGTCAACAATAAAACAGCTCATAAATCCCAATTACTAGCCATTTTCTACAACTAAAAATCGAGCTTAGTTAATCACTGACCCTAGGGCTCCTTTATAGTCAAATTCTCTTTCAATTGCTTCTAAATCAATGGGGTAATTCTCTCTTTCTCTCTCTAAAACACCCAACTAGTGAGAGAAAGTATGAAAACTAGATTTTTGAAGGGTTTTAAAGTGAGAGGATGAAAGAGCATAAGGGTTTATGGAAGAGTATACCAAAAGTATGAAAATTGGAGCTAGAGAGAGAAAGTTATGGAAGCTTGAAGAAAACTCCCATGGAGGAATTGAAGAAACGTGAGAGAGGAGAAGGGAAGAAGAAGACCAGCTGCTGGAAATTCAAGAAGGTGTTGGAAATTTCAAGATATTTATCGGCCAAACTTATACATTCTCATAAAATTATGAAAATGCCCTTCCACCAATTAACTTATTCTCCTCCAATCTTTTATACAATCTTTTTGCTCTTTTAACGCTGGGACAAGATCCATAATGGTCTAGACATGTTCGGGTTCATAAAAACTTAAAATTTTAACCCGAGGTGAAAAATGACCATTTTGCCCCTATCGTGAAAATTGTCAAAATTTTGGTTTCCTTTCCATTTTACCCCTAATTTCACCATCCATTTATGCCTTAGGACTACTTAGGCCATAATATTGGTAAAAATCTTACTTTTATGGCTTACTAAGGAAATGACAAAATTACCCCTAGTTCGTATTATAACATCTATGCTTAGTTACAAGCCTATAGAGGTTGGGGTCTCACACTTTTATCCTACCTTGACCCTAGCAATACATTACAAGTGTTATAAAAGTACTATTTATCCCTAGCTTTGTGTTAGTCTACACTAGTGGAGAAAGAGATGAAAAGTAAACTTATGGAGTTCTAGTACTAATTTAAATTTCATGTTGGCATAAAACTCATTCGGATGTCATGATATTCTTGGTAAAAGATATCACACAAATGAAAATTCATTCAAGAATGTGCTTGCACTGAATTTGAAATATGAATTTGAATTATGCCTATATTTTTCCATAAGTTAAAAATTGATAGACAAACTTTTGAGGAAATTGTGGGGAATCATTTAATTGGTGCACTTTATCTCTAGTAGTTGCTTTATCTATTTTGTTTTCATCATTTAAAATTGTTTTTAGTAGGTTAGTTTCTTTTCTATGTTTTGCTCTAGGATTAGAAAAATCTTAAGTTTGGAGGTGTGATAACTCTATGATATAGAGTTATTTGGGCTTAATTTTGATAGTAATTTAGCTTAATTCTTGTAGTAATGCATAAAAATTAATAGGTTTTATCTAAATTATTTTAAGTTAATTAATTTTGGTGAGTTAGTCTAATCTTAGTTAATTTTATACTTAAATTGGTGTTAATGTGATTCAGATAGGGTGTTATTAATTTATTTGTGCTTTTGTAGGTATTTAACGAAAACTTTTAATGCAAGAAAGAAAGCAATTTTGAGGTGTAACCTTCCACTACACTTGTCTCGATATTTCGATCATAACTCTCTCTATAGAGCTCTAAATGAGTTCATTCTTGAACCATTAGAAAGCTAAGAGAAAAATATACAATTTTTGATGGTACCATTTCACCAATTTTGGCTTAGAAAGGGGTCAAAATCTTGTCAAAGCTGAAGCACTATAGTAGTCTTGAAGCAATTACAATTTCTACTAATCAAATGCTCGAGGCTGCGGCCTTGGTGGAGGTAGGCCTTGGCTCACATAGTCTGGTGAGGAAATCTAGATTAAAGTTGACTTCTTTCTTCACCCAACTTGACCTAACTTCAAAGCCCTATAGAAGAAACCTTTTGGAGAACTTTTGGAGACACCAAACACCATATTTTAAGCTGAGATTCAAGCCACAAACATCATTGAAAAAGTCTCATTGAAGTTGAAAAGAAATCAAGAAGGATTCAAGAATATAGGGAGATCAAGATTACAATTTCTGGGTTCTTTTATCTTTTTGTTGTTTCTTTATTTTCTTGTTTTGGTTTTGATGAGTAAACTTAATTTAATGATGATGTGTGACTTGATGGGGAACTAAATTATTTATTTAAGATTATGACTGAACTCAATATGTAGTCTGAATTATTTATCTCTCTTTTGCTTATGTTTAATGGTTTTAAGTTGTTTATTCTATTCTGTTCTTAATGCTTCTAATTGTCTGATCACCAATTAGATTGGATTCAAAACCTAGGTTAAACCTTGATGAAGGAGATTTAGGTAGACGTGGAATAAAATAGCATATGATCAAATACACTTAGTTGATAGGTGGTTTGATTTGCATATGGAGTAGACATACACTTGTAAGCCATACGTAGCTAAGATTAGAGCATGAACTTAATAAATCTTTCTTCAATTTAATTTGTATAGACATATAGTAAATTAATTGGGAAAGATATTTTTATAAGAAACTCGACAGAGACTTGTAAATAATTTAGGACTCTAGGTTAATAAATTAATCCATTAAACTAAGTTAAGAGAGAGAGACTATATTTAGATGAAGTATTTAGAGACATTATAATCTTAGGTCTAAAAGTCAATCAAGTTTAATAAACTAATTTTGCTGAGTAAATTTAGTTTCCTTTTAGTTTTTAAGTTTGATTTAATTTTGCTTTTTAATTCAATTTTTATTGTTTAGATAAAATTAGGGTGTGTAATTTTAGTAATTAATTGTAAGAATTAATTCAATTCCTTATGGGATCGACACTCTACTCATCATTATATTATTTTTGTGATACATATACTTGTGTGGGTTAAAAATAAACAATAGAGAAATGATCAAGAAAAAGAAGTAAAGAAAGAACCAAAAGCTGAAAAAGAAAATTTGAACGAAAGAGATGACAAATCACCTACAAAATTTGAAAAGATAGAGGTATCAAAATTCATTGCAAAATTACTTAGAGAAGCTGAAGTTGACTAGCCAAAAGTAAGAGAAAGGATGGAGAAAGAGGCACAATAAGCTCAAAAGAACACAGATTAAATTACAAGCCAAACAAATTAGGATAAGGGAAAAGCAACAGTCATTGGGTTTGTAGCTAAGAAAACTCTTGGAAAAGGAAGAAAGACAATGGCCACAAAGACCAAGGTATTTAGAAAAAGGAAATTTGCCAAGATAACTCAATCCATTACCCAGTCAATCCTCAAATTCGCATCCCCTGAACTTATATCTTCTAGATCCTCTTCCTTATTCGAACTTGAATCCATTCATTCCCTCCATGTTGCTCCTCTAGATGTTCACCTAAGAACTAATGAATCATTAATGAATGAGTCTTCATCAAACTTTGATTAGTTGAACTATAGGGTGAAAAAAGGGTGAACAATGTTTATGTTCTGTGATGTGAACAATGTTTATGTGTTTATATGTTTGTGTTTTGTGCTGTGTTTTTTATGTTGGACTACTGGTTATGTGTATGTTGGATGATTATATATATATATATATATATATATTCTCATGCTAAAGCTTATATCTATACTCTTAGTATTCATACACAAAATGTTTTAAATATTTTTTTCTATGCACATATTAAGGGGGAGCAATCCCTAAATCTGCACATAGAATTTATTGTTTAAAGACATTGCACTCTTAATTTAGGAGTGTTTTGTCATTATTAAAAAAGAGGGAGAATGTTGACTCCATATGTTTTTGATAATAACAAAACATTCTTTATGCATTAATGTCTAACTTTACTATTTAAGTGTGCAAGATATAGTTTAATTCCCCTAACAAATTTGTTAATCAAAGGCAAGTCAAGATGCTTGCTAAATTTAAAAGAAAAGTTAATTAGTTAAAGAAAGAAAGAAGAAAGTGATTAATGAAGACAGAACATTAGTAACTGATTAACAAGGAGCCTTAACCAGTTAAGGCATAGATGGGTGCTAGATAAAAGCAAGACAGAAAAGCTATAATCGATTAACACTAAGTTTAACTAATCAAGGAAGTGTTAGAGACTGAAAATAGAGTCGTTCTAATTGATTAAGGAATTTAGTTAATCAGTTAGAGGACAAGGCCTTAGTACTTTCAAGTGTCAAAAACAAATTTGAAAGAAGGTTGACCGTTGAAGGGAGCCAAAATGGAGAAATTCAAAATTCGAAGATTTTCTAATTGATTAAAGCTTATATTTATCGGTTAAGGTTGAAGAAGGTGAAGCCTCAACTAGTTAAAGGGATAGCTAACCAATTAAAGAATGAATGCTACCTTAAGAAGATTGAAAATAGAAAGTTTTTAATCAATTAGAGCCTTCTCTAACCGATTAACATAATATACACAACTGCAATACAGTGCAAGGCAGAGAAAGTGTATTGGTTAGAGCTTGTCTGTAACCAATTAGCGAAACTTTATTTGCCTATTTGAATTTAAATACTAAAGGAAAAAATAATAGCTAGAACAGCATCAAAGTTGTTTTTAACTGCTAGAATCTTTCTTAAACAGCAAAATCTAACTGCCCAAGTATAAAAGGAAGCTCTAATGGTCAAAGAAGTAAGATTGAAGCACAAAAGAGCCATTTTGAGCAAAAGGCCAAAAAACCTTCACTAAAAACACTTGTTCTTCATTCCTACTTTTGAAAAAGTGTTTGAGCTTGATTGTAATCTTTCTAGATTTGTAAAGGTAATCATTTGTACCTTTATTTTCTTTTTCTTGGGAAATTAGAGTATGGGAAGCACTTTAAAGCTTAGTGTAAAGGATTAGAGCTTAGGTTAGAAGCTCATCTTGTAAAAGCTTGGTGGAAGCTGTTAATTCCACTAGTGTAGTAAAGTTGGGTTGAAAATCCTTGATTGGGAGATAAAGGTAGTGGATGTAAGTTAAGAGGATCGAACTACTATAAATACTTATGCATTATCCACTTTTCTCTACCCTTTTTTACTAGGTGTCTTTTAACTGCAACAAGTTTAAATCTTCCCTCCTCTAGTTGATTAGGAGTTCTACAAGTTGAAAATAGGCTAAGCTTAAAATTTTGGTGCTATTCACGTCCCTTTAGCACACCAGCAAGACCAACATTCCTAAACCTGAAAATTATTTTCAACATGTCATTAAGAATAAACCTAGCAAGATCTATAGGTGTTTGGATCTTTATATAGTGCATGAATCACAATTCTTCATGAGAGACCGTTGAGTACTTACTTCCCATTAGATGCAATGTGTGACTCATAATTAAATGTAAAAATTGGTCCCTTAAGCACAGCCTAAGGAAATTATTTGGAATGTTGGGATTTCTCATGGGATTGACAAGCATTTCTCATTCTAATTGTTAATAGTAAGGTTGTCACTAGTGTATGTGAGTGCATTAGGATGACACTCAAGTCCTAAGGAAGTTTTAAGCATTGGAACATGAACTTTGAGTTCTTTACCCATCATATAGATGATGAATGAATCATCATACATGATTATGTGTTCATTATCAGTTCCCTCATGTTCTCTAATTCCATTATAGTAAAAAATTTAGACTAGATGCTCAAACACCAGCCTATTCTCTTTTAGGTAATCATACCACCCTAGAGCCTTAAGGTTCTCAACATAAGGGAATTTGGCGGACTCAAGGAACTAGAAATTAATTACTCGACCATGGTGCATCTTTCTCCATGCAAAATATTGTTTATAGCATTTTTCTTACCTAGCTTAGTGAAGTTTTCTCTGAATGGGTCTGGAGCTACTGTAGCAAAGGAGGAGGAAGTGCCATGGCTTCGTTTTGTTGTCCTTTCAAAGTGTCTTGGTGGCTTTTTGGAATGTTTAGAGTTAGAATCGGCCTATGCAATGGAAAAGGTCCAATTTTTGGAATAGAGACTGACCTTGTTGGTTTTAAAATGTCAGTCTTAAGAGAGAAAAAGGATTTTGAGGGTTTTGATGTTTTGGAAAATGTAGGTAAAAACCTTTTATATATTGAAGAAAATGAAAGGGGTTTTGATCATTATTAATATTTCTTGAAAATTCAAGGACCAATTTTTTAAAAAGGGATGAGTTTTGAAGTGAATCTTCCCTTTTTTAAGCAAATCTTGAAATAGTGAACAACATCTGGTTCATTAGGGATTGACTTTTTTTGAACCAGGGGTTAATCCTATTTGTTTGAAAGACTTTGAAAAACATTATGTTTTAGCAAGGATCTACCTTTCAATGTAGAGGAAGTCGATCCTTGTGAAACAGGGGATGTTCTTTGGCTTTTATTATTTTGGGGATCGACCTACTAATGGTCAAGGGTCGATCCTTGAAGGCCAGGGTGCTCAATATAGGCATTTGTTAGTGCCAAGATTGACCTTTGAATTCTTGGGGGTTGATCATTGTGCTTTTTGAGCCAAAAATAACTTGATTTTGGTTTTGAAAACAAGTGCATGGAGTCCAAAAATTATTTTTCAAATCATTTAAAGTGTGAATGTTCATTTCAAAACACTTAAGAATCATAGTTTTGGACTTATGCAAGCAATTTTTCAAAATCAAATGAGATGGAATTTAATATCAAATGGATCATTTGGTTGAATGACTTTTTGTGTGTGTGAAAATTGTATTCATGACCTAGAAAATGCATAAAATGCAAAACCATCACATACAATCAAACTTATCCATAGATTTTAAAACATTAATTCAATATAAATCTTAATAAAAAAACACACAAAAAATCAATGCATCACACTTGATAGATAACTTAAAGCAAATTCATTAGACCGAAGTCACTTTTAATTTTACAAAATTGTTCTCTATCTATTGACTTGGTAAAAATATCAGCTAATTGATTATGTGTGCCTACAAATTCAAGAAAAATATCCTTCTTTTGCATATAATCTTTAATGAAATGGTGCCTAATTTCTATATGTTTTATTCTAAAATGATGTATAGGATTCTTGGTGAAGTTGATGGCACTAATGTAATCACACTTAATGGGAACCCTTTTCATAATCTTCTAGTTGTTGTTTCTCATCCATAAGATTTGAGCACAACAACTACTGGCAACCACATATTCAGCTTTAGTTGTTGATTGAGCTAAACTATTTTGTTTCTTGGAAAACCATGAAATCAACATACTACCTGAGAATTGACTTGTGTCGGATGTCATCTTCTTATCTATTTCACATCCTCCAAAGTCAGCATCCAAATATGAGTGGAGATCAAAAGTAGAACTCCTTGGATACCATATTCCTAAGTTGGGTGTGTCTTTTAAGTGCCTAAATATTCTCTTAATAGCACTTATATGGGATTCTTTAGGGGATGATTGAAACCTAGCACATAATCCCACACTAAAGCTTATGTTCGATTTACTTGTGGTAAGATAAAGCCATGAACCAATCATAGATCTATAGAGCTTTTGATCAATAGACTTACCTTGTTCATCTTTATCAAGTTTTGTTGAAGTGCTTATTGGAGTAAGATAAGATTTTGCATTTTCCATCCCAAACTTCTTAAGCATATCTTTTGTGTACTTGGCTTGATTTATGAAAGTTCCATCTTTCCTTTGCTTCATTGAAGTCCAAGGAAATAATTCAGCTCACCCATCATGCTCATCTCAAATTCTCCTTCCATAGTCTTAGAAAACTCTTGACAAAAAAGCTCATTGGTAGCACCAAAAATAATATCATCAACATAAACTTGAAGAATTAAAATGTCTTTACCTTTGGTTTTGATGAAAAGCGTTTTATCAACTTTCCCTCTATTAAAACCATTTTTGATTAAGAAATTTGACAACGTTTCATACCATGCTTTATGAGCTTACTTTAAACCGTGCAAAAATTTTTTTAATCTAAAACCATAGTTTGGAAATGTGGGACTTTCAAAACTGAAAAGTTGTTCTACATATACTTCTTCATTTATAAGTCCATTTAGAAAAACACTCTTAACATCCATTTGAAATAGTTTAAAGTTCATGAAGCATACAAAGGCTAAGAGCATTCCAATGGCTTTTAGTCTAGCTACTAGAGCATAAGTCTCATCATAATCTATATCTTCTTATTGGTTATATCCTTTTGCAAACCCTAGCTTTGTTTCTAGTAATTGTTCCATGCTTATTCATTTTGTTCCTAAAAACCCATTTAGTACCTACAATGGGATAGTTAATTGGCCTAGGAACTAACTCCCACACTTGAACCCTCTCAAATTGATTTAGTTCTTCTTGCATAGCTAATACCCAATAGTCATATCCTAAAGATTTATATATGTTTTTAGGTTCAATTTAAGAGATAAATTGTCACAACCCAAATCCAAGGGCCATGACCAATGCACAGATATCGATAGGAATGACCCTTTTAACCCATGTAAGCCTAAGATGAACAGATAAATCAAATAGTCAAAATTACCAAATGGGACCCATCGCCATGGAATCGTATATCAAACATGTAGGAACATATTATATCACATAGGAATATATCATATTAGTCTACACGCTCACGTGCTCAAATGTGAAAGCAACACATATCAAAGTAACATGTATAAGCCATCCTTGGCAATTTTTTACAATATATGTCATTTATACAAGACATAAGCAAAATCTTATCCATAATAGTCAAACATAAATGACCAAACCAAATAGGACCAGTGAAGTACAACGTAGAAACAAAGGGTTGACACTTATTAAATTCCATATGTTCACCTACCCAAGACTATTTGAAGTGGCTCTTCCCAAAGGATAGCGTGTTGGTCCCAAATAAATGTGCTAGAGGGGGGGTGAATTGCACTTTTTAGCTCTTTAAAAAATTGACCTCTAATTGGAGATAAATGCACAATAAAAGAAAGAACTTAAAGATGAATAAAAACTGAAAAACAGAACAGATAAACACATAGCTATTTATAGTGGTTCGGTCCAAGACCTAAATCCACTACCTTGATTGTTCAACCAAGGATTTTCTAAACAATCCACTAAGAATGGTGAAATTACCAAGCTTTCACCAAGTTTTACAATGGCTTTTTTCAGGCTCAACCAAAACCTTTCACAATAGTTTTTCCCGGGCTCAACTATAACCCAACACCTAACTTTTCAAGGCTAAGTTAGAACCTTTACCTAAACAAGCAATCCTAACTTGATTGAAACCCTTAGAGTGACCCTTTCACTCTAAGAACATAAAGAGAAATGAAATAGAAGTGTACCTATGATCACAAACTTGATCTAAGTGGTACAAGTTGAAGTGCAAAACACAACTACAAAGATAGGCGTTGAGTGCATAAAGTGCAGAGAGATTTTTGCTGGTTTTTGAGCTCTTTTTGCTTGGAAGCTTTTTCTCTATATGTTTCTAGCCGTTGGAACCCTCTTTTATACTTGGAAAATCAACTCTGATGGCAGTTTAACAGTTTATGGCGGTTGAAAATAGTTGAGAACTGGTTCTAACCATTAATCTATCTTCTAGTGCACAATTCAAAATTTCTGGCAGAATGCTCTTAGTCGACTAAGTTGTCTCTGTCTTCTGATCCTTGTTTCTGGCAATGTGCACTTAGTCGACTAACTCATTCCTTGGTCGACTAAGTTGGTTCTGTTTCTCAATACTCTTATCCCGCCAACCTTTGATTTAAATCTCAGCTAACTAACTCTTCATTAATCGACTAAGGGGCTTCTGTCTTGTTGATCAATTGTGACTTCCTTATTTCTATGCTCTTTGATATGTACATTTTAATGATTGATTATTTATTTGCATACAATTTTGTTCTGCACACTCAAATAGAAATATTAGACACAAATGAATGAGAATGTATTATTATCATCAAAAACTAATGGAGCCAATAATCTCCCCTTTTTTTATGATGATAAAACATTCCTTGATTAACAACACAGTGTTTTTTTTATTCTTTTTAATTCTACAAAAAATGGGGATTGCTCCCCCTAAGTGTGTGCATATTTTGCTTATTCATTCCAGTAAATTTTATTCATGTCATATAGAAAACGAAACTATACATTCAGAGTATATATGTAGAAATATAAAGTGATTTACAGCAGATGAATGTTGACAGATTATCATCAAAATTTCAGCAATATCTGTTAACAATATATTGTTATCAGATTTTGTTTATGCCATTCATTATTCAACAGATATAATATACTCAGCATCCATATGTATTCACAAACACAATCCATTCACAATGTCATAATAAAAATCAAGCATCAGCATACTATCCAAATATCAGCACTGCATCAGATTTTTATTAGCAGCAGTTAAAATACCATAGACAGTAAAACATCATCAGATATTCAATTATCAATTAACCAAATAACATAAACATATTAGCTTCCCATTTTGCTCACAAGAAACATAAACAACAAAGTTAAAATCAAGTGTTCAACTGTCAGTTGGGCAAAAACAGCAGAAAACCAAAAAGTAACAGTTAATGTTCCCAAATTGCCCTTATACAGTTTCTACTTCCTATCTCCCTTAATCTTTTCATAATTTCTTCTCTAAGGTCCTAGCTATATTTTTCCCCCTTTTTGTCATCATCAATTTGAGGGAGGTATTCAGTCCTCTGAGGAGGCCAATGGAGTGGATTCATCGGTGCCATAGAAAACATTTAGAGGCTCGGGAGAAGGTTCTTGAGGGGATTTTTCATAGGATTGCTCAGGGGATGAAATCTCAAGAGGGTTTTGAGGAGAGGAGATTGTTGTTGGCTTGGCCTTTTCAGCCAATCTGGATGCTTTCCTCTTTTTGATGAACTTCGTTTTAGTTGCCATTATTTTCTTGCCCTTGCCAGGTGGTTTAGACTTGACTTGGGGAGTAGTAGTGGTCTTTGCTTTTCCTTTTTCAAGTTTCCCTTCTGTAGTAGAAGCTGATACAGATGCTGCTTGTTGAGCTTTTGCCTTAGCTACCTCTTTCTCAGCTTGCTCCTCTTGAACCATTTGATGGAAAAGTCCCATGATTGAAACCTCTTTAGAATGTGGAAGAGATGGTTGAGGTTAAGGTTCAGAAGGAGGATTTTCATTAAGTGATTCAAGCACCTCAGTACCTTGATCAGATTCACCCTTGTCCTGAGGCTCAGGTGAGGGGGATTTTCTTGGTTGTTCGACCTCAAGTTCATGACCTTCAACTTAGAAAGCAGAGTCCTCAGCTTCCTATCCTGCTGGAGCTAGGCTAGGAGTTACAGAGCTGTCTGCAGCAGTTAGTTCTAAGGGCATTTTTCTTTTCTTCTTCAGTACTTTTTCCAGTTCAGTCACTTTCTCCTCAATTTTCTGCATTTTTGCTCCTTGGTTTGTGAGCTTTCCATCAATTCTCATTAGCAGATTAAAGATCACTTCATTTGAGAATTGAGATGGTGCTGCCTGTGGTTGAGCAGGTAAGGAGGATTCTTTTCCTAGACTAGCCTTGGGGGTTTTAATGTATCTTTCTCCATCAAGTTTGTACCCCATTTTAGGCAAGCTTCCTAGATAAATGGCTTGGTCTCTAGTTTTGACTTTGTCTGCCTCATATCTAGAACTCCAAATTCCTTTCTTCTGCATCAGAGAAGTGATGATATTTCCATAAGGCAAATTTTTCTTCTCCAGTCTACATGCTCCTCTCATTCTCTCAATCATAAATCTGCCTAGATTAAGTGAAACACCACTAAATGCATGTTCCATTAGCCATAAATCTTGGAGGCTAATGTAGCTAAAGCTTCCACTCCTACCATGAATATTGGCGGCAACAAAGTAATGCAGAATCCTTATTTGAGGACTTGTAATAAGCTCGACATTACTCTTAGAGGAGTACTTTTCTCTCTTCCCTGTGATAACTTCCCACAAGGATAAGGAGTCATAATTCTCAGGGAATTCAAATTCTCCCTCATTACACTCTATTTTAAGAAGTTCCCTTAAATCTGTAGCAATGACATTAACTTCTTTCCCATTCAAAAACACATTTAGACCTCCATCAGAATAATCATCAGGATCTTCCAGTTCATCCTTGTTAACAATTATACTCGAATAGAATTCTTTAACTAAACTAGCACTATATGATCGATTTTTAAATGTGCTGAACTCCTTCAATTTTAACTCTTCAAAAAAATTTGATAAACTTGTCAATATTTCAGGCATTTCATTAAAGCTTTCCCAGTCAATGTATTTTCCACAAGTGATAGGTGCATTCTCTATTTTCCTAAATCTCTCTTCATGTACTTTATTTTTGAATTTAGAAGATGAAGTAGTACCTTTCTTGTGCGATTTGCTCTTTTTTTTCTTTTTTTCAGATTTGTGGCTCTTCAATTTTCTAGATTTTTTACTTACAGATCTTGACTCAATTCTCTTCTTTTTCTTCAGTATTTCAACTTACAGACTTTCTTCCATTAGCCATTTGCCTTTGTTCTTCTCCAGAAGTTCTTAAGATTTTCCTAATTTCATCATTTGGTTTGGATGATTTTGGACTCAAGGTTTCGAAAGGTTGAGTGGTGAGGGTTTCAATTTCAAGCGTTGGTTTTAGCTCCCCCTCTTTAAGTGCAATTGGTAACTCCCCCTTCAAAATTCAAAAATTGCCTCCTAATTTTATTTTTGGTTTGGGCGGTTTTCCTTTTCTATTTTATTTCTTGGTAAGTAGTTTCTTTTCATTATTTTATTCCTCCTGCCTTTAACTTAACTGAGTTTTATTATTTAATGAGACAGAACGCTCTTAGTTGACTAAGACCTCTCTTAGTCGACCAAGTACCTGTCACGACCCAATTTCTCGGGCCATGACCGGCACATGAGCTCAATGAGCATAGCTCACTAAGCCCAAGCAAGCCTATACATTTACCTTTGCTTAACAAATTTATCATACCATGCATACACACACACCTTTTCTCGGGTGTGAACATAGCCAAAACACAATGGCATTATCGATAATAATATACATGCACTATACCAGTCATGTGTCTAGCAATTTACATTGCATACACATATTCACATTGTTAGATTGTATTCACAATACAAAAAGACCCATGACTTCCAGCGGAGACATTTACAATAAGAGGGATTACTATCGAATGCCAGATACATACCCAAGAGATGCACTACGGGGACTCTTCGATCTAGGGTCCAACAGTCACCTGATCTGAAAACATGAATTTTTTTATAAAACATGAGTACAATACTCAGTGAGTGAACAAGAAGGGAACAAGCATACCATAAGGAATGTTTATCGAAATCATGATGCATTCATTTTCTCAAAACCATGCAATTGTTTTATCTCCTTTAAACCCCTCATGTAAAGCCCATATGAGTAAATCACTTTACAAAAATCCATGCTCAACTATGGTACCAAAGAAATGGGAAATATGGCAAAAACCCACAAGTTAGAAAAATGGACAAAAAGTTTCTCGCTGTAGCGAACTTCATTCTCACTGCAGCGAGAACCAGAACATCAAGGAAAAAGTCTCCTTTTTCCCTTAAAACAAGTCATCCTGCTAAAATAACAATAGCAACATGTAACACATGTAGACTTCCAAATTTCAACAAAACAAATGCTTACATATTTGCATTTACAACCATAAATCATTGTCCATCAATTTGCTATATCACACATATTTACATATGTATATATATATATATATATATACATCATCATCATCTCACCAACCCATTACCATCATCACAGACTCATCATCATCATCACCAGCTCATGCACACTCCCTACTCGCACATGGCTGGGTCATCACCGAGTTATGCACACTCCCTACTCGCACATAACCGGGTCATCACCGGGTTATGCGCACTCCCTACTCGCACATAACCAGGTCATCCTCGGCTTATGCGCACTCCCTACTCGCACATAGCCGAGTCAACATAATTACACAACATTATATTCAAGCATATATGTATATCAACATAATGCAGCCACATAGAAATCCATAATAACCACATTTCATAACATAAACTTTTTTTCAAAAGCTTGTTCCCAAGGCATTCATTTTCATGAAAAATTGCATAAAATCATTCAAACACTTTGTTCAAAACAGTCATATTCCCAAAACAATTTTGATAGGCAGTCCACTCACAGGTGTCGAAAATCCGGATTCCGGGTGAACTCTGACTAATAGTCCTCAGGCGTAATTCCTTTGCCTTTTCCGGACGTCTCACCACCTTGACAAATAACAAAGTCGAGGAATTTACTATATTGTCCCTAAATTGATATAAATTAATTTAAACTACTAATGCTTGATATGTAAATGCAAAAATATGTCCGATTACCGCTTAATCACGGTATCGATTAAATTCGACCGATCACCCGATTAATCGGCGATTGTGTCCAAATCACCTCCAAATTAATTCATTTCTCCTCTAATACCTTAATTTACCACATACATTTAAATAAAGCCAAATTCAGCATTAGAACCCTCACAATTCCTTATAGAAAAAATTTGGTCATTTGGTGTACTAGCATCGAATTTTTTTCTACATAACCGTTTCACCTTACTTCATCATTTTCCATGCCATTTTCCTTGAAATAAAAACAATCCCCCATTGATATTCAGCCCTCATGGTTCGGCCAACAAGGAACCCTAGAGAAATTGAATATTTCTTTTGTGTTTTTGTTCATAACCATGCTTAACTATCCCTAAACACTAACATAGTCTAAAATCAAATTATTCCAACAACAATTCCTCTTCCATACCCATTTTTCAGAATTGAATTCATCATGATAACTCAATATTCAACCATGGAAATCAAGAACAAAAGCATGGGTAAGCTAGGTATCAAGGAGAATTAAAGAAATTTTAACTTACCTAGCTTGTTTCCTTGATTTCTTCACTTTTTCTTTGAATTTCCACCTAGGTTTTCTTGTTTTTCCTTTTGTTCTTCCTTTTTTCTTGTTGCTGGATGCCTAGGCCGAATATGGTGAGGGAATTGGGGATTTAATGGGCTGATTTCTATAGAAAATAATAAAATAATCAAGCATGCCATGTGTCACATGCTTATTGGCCCAATTTTTAACTTTTTGACTTTTTCTTCTTAATTTTCCACCACAAATATTCTGGTATTTATCCAATCCTACCACAATTAAAATCCCTTGGTCTTGACAAGTGCTGGGGTGAAAAATTTACCGATTTGCCCCTGGGGCGAAAAAATTACTATTTTGCCCTTTTACTCCGAAATGTACCGGAATCTCATTATTTCTACTTTTCAACCTAAAATAACACTAATATTGATCAATATTAACCAAATGGGGCAAAAATTGTTTAAAAAAATTTTCGTTTAGTCCTTTAGTGGCAAAATTACCATTTTGCCCTTGTGCTCCATAAATACCGAGAATCACAATTTTTCACTGCTAAACATCATTTTATACTCCAATAATCATAATTATATTTCATATAATTATTCTTGGTCAAATGTGATCAAATCTTGGCTAGAAATCTCCATTTAGTCATCAAATGGTAAAATGACCGTTTTATCCCTAACCGGTCAATTTTCCTGATGGACTCCAAACTGGACCTTGAACTCCGAATCACTATTCTAAGCCATTCTATGTGTTTCAAAATTTTCAAATTCCTTTTAGAATTTCTATTTGAACTAGTTCAAGGCTCAATTTAACTTAATTGTACCACTCGGTACAATATCGTCTTTTAATCGAGCTTGACAAGGTCTCATAGTGCCTACTGTCCTTTGTGAAAATTTCAGAATTTTTCTTTAAATCTCCTCAATGTTAATCATCCCTAAATTCCTTCTAATCTCACAAAATCTATCTTCATTTAGAGGTTTGGTAAAGATGTCAGCTAATTGATGCAAAGTATTCACAAACTCAATTTTAATATCACCCTTCATTACATGATCTCTAACAAAGTGCTTAGTCCTAGAATGCTGTACAGGATTTTTTGATATATTGATTACACTTGTGCTATCACAGAGTATTGATACATTATGTACTGTTATTCCAAAATCTCTTAGTTGTTGTTTGATCCACAAAATCTGAGCACAATAACTACCAAAGAAAATATACTCTGCTTCGGTTGTAGATAGTGCTACAGAATTTTGTTTCTTACTTGACCAGGATACTAGCATACTTCCTAGAAATTGGCATATTCCACTAGTGCTCTTTCTATCAGTTTTGCTTCCTGCAAAGTCTGCATCCGAATATCCTACAAGATTAAATAATGATTCTCTAGAGTACCATATTCCTAAGGTTTGTGTTTCTAAGAGGTATCTAAAGATTTTTTTAACAGCATTAAGATGTGATTGATAATTCTATTTTATAGAATTATTTTACTCTAATTTTGTTATTAAATATTAGTTAAGTCCTCAATTTTCAATTATAAGTTACTTATTTTTAATTTTTTTTATAATTAGGTTACTTTTAAGTTAGTTATTTTAATTTTATATTATTTCTTTTAATTTGTTTATTATTGATTAGCTCTTATATTTTTTGTAGGATTAAAAGTGATTGGGCTTAATTTTGGAAAGTGAGATGTAGATAGACCCAGAATCTACTTGCATATACTTCAGTATTTTGGCTATATCTCAAGGTAAAAAACTCCAAATGATTCGATTCTTAAACCAGTGGAAAGATAAGAGACAGATCTACAACTTTTATGCAGATTACTTTGCCCAGTTCTGCATCTAAGATAGAGAAAATTGGGTCAGAAAATAGCTAAATGTACTGTACAGGGAATGAAAATTTGTAAAGATTGACAATTGAATTTTGGGCCTCTTATTATACTTTTAAGCCCAATTAAACCCTAGATCAGCGTAAGGAACTTTAGGTTAAGTTTATTGGTATAAATAGGATATGTTTAACAACATTAGAGAAAAAACCTTTGAGAGATTCAAGAAACTAGAAGTTGAGGCTGAAACTTAGAGATCAAGACGGCAAATATTGTTTTGTTTTATTCCTTAGCTTTTATCGTTCTTGTTACTTTCAATGGTTAAATTTATTATAATGTTATTTGTTTTTGCAATTATGAGTGACTAAATTTCTTTTTCTAGGATTGCAATTGAACTCACATGTAGTCTAAGTTTTTAATCTCTGTCTTACTTATCTTTAATGGGATTTGAATTGTTTATTCCAATTTGTTCTTAATGCTTTTAATTGCTTGGCCACCAATTAAATTGATTTAGGAACCTAAACAAACTTGGAAAAGGGAGTTTAGAGTAGACTAAAATTGGGATACATATGATCAAATTAATTGAATTGCGTATAGGATAGGGATATACCTATAGGCCATATGTAGCCAGATTAGAGCCTGGACTTAATGAATCTGTTTTAATTTCAATTCACATAGGGATATAATGTTTTGGTTAAAATAGATATTTTTATAGGATGAGTCGGGAGACCTTTATAAATAATTTAGGACTCTAGGTTAGCAATTCAACCCATTGAAATAAGTTAAGGAAGAGAGGTAAGATTTAAATGAAGTGTAAGGGATATTGTAATCCTAGGTTTATTGATTGGATATTTTCTCAAGTTATTATTTTGATTTTTCTTGTTGGTTTTAATTTTAGTTTTAATTAATTATTTAATTTTGATTATTTGGATAAGATTAAATTGTTCTAATTTTAGTACTTAGTAAAGTTTTAGATCAATTCCCTGTGGGATCGATACCCTGTTTGCTAATATACTATCTATTCGATACGTATACTTGCGTAGTAGGATTTTAACTGACAGTGATTCCTTAGGATTAGATTGAAATCGAGCACACAAACACACACTAAACTAAATATCCAGTCTACTTGCTGTTAAGTAGAGTAATGATCTGATCATACCTCTATAGAGCTTTTGATCAACATCTTTTCCTTTTTCATCTAAATCAAGTCTGGTGGATGGACTCATTGGTGTACAAATTGATTTTAGCTTCAGCATATCAAACTTTTTGAGCATGTCTTGAGTGTATCTTTCATAGTTGATGAAGATTCCTTTATCACCTTGTTTGATTTGAAGGCCAAGAAAGTACTTCAGCTCACTTATTATGCTCATATCAAATTCACCCTGCATTTCTTTAGCAAAGTTCTTGCATAAAGTTTTAGTTGCACCAAACATAATGTCATCCACATAAATTTGAACAACAATTAAATCCTTTAAGTATATTTTAATAAACAATGTAGTATCAATGCTACCCCTTACATGTCCTTTTTCAACTAGAAATTTCGAAAGCCTCTCATACCAAGCTCTAGGAGCTTGTTTATATCCATACAAGGCTTTATAAAGTTCGAAAACATGATCTAGTTTTTCAAAGTCTTCAAATCCTGGTGGTTGTTCAACATACACTTCCTCTTGAATGAATCCATTTAAAAATGCACTCTTTACATCCATTTGGTACAATTTAAAATTCATAAAGCATGCAAAAGCAAGCAACAACCTTATGGCTTCAATCCTAGCAACCGGTGCAAAGGTTTCATCATAGTCAATTCCTTCCTCTTGGTTGTATCCTTGGGCTACTAACCTAGCTTTATTTCTAACTACATTTCCTTGCTCATCTACCTTATTTCTAAACACCATTTAGTTCCAACAATAGGGTGGTTTAAAGGCCTAGAGACTAATGACCACACACGGTTTCTTTTGAATTGATCAAGTTCCTCTTGCATGGCCACTATCCAGCTTTCCTCTTTTTCTGCTTCCTTAAATGTCTTAGGCTCAATTTGAGATATGAAAGCTGAAAACTCACAAGTCTCTTTTGTTGCTCTCCTAGTCTTAACTCCTTGAGAAATGTCACCTATGATTTGTTCTTGTGGATGGTCTTTTGCATATCTCCAACTCCTTGGAAGATCACTATGCTGAATTTCTGTTCTTTGAAAATTTTCTAGAGGTGGAGTTTTATTTTCTCTTTTAGGTGAGGTTTCTTCATTATTCTTATTGTTCTCTAAGCTCATTTCTTCCATTTGCTTTTCTAGGATCTCTACATCATCATCATCAGCGTGAATGTCAAGCCCGGCTCTACAATATGTTTATTATGCCATTTTTACATAAGAATGCATGTATACTTACTTGGGTATCTCAGAAATCGTTAAAGGACAACAATGTACCAAATGGTTCAATTAAGTTGAATTAAGCCTCGAACTAGTCCAAATAGAGATTTTAAGATGAAATTGAGAATTTTAAAATCCCAGAATGACTTAAAATGGTGATTCGGAGTTCGAGGACCGATTTGGAGTCAAATTGGAATTTTCATGACCTAAGGGCAAAATAGTCATTTTGCCACCCGAGGTTAAAAATGGGAATGTTGGAAGAAGTTTTTGATCAAGATTGACTATTTAGAGCATAATTTGAGTTTGAGAAGTGAAAATTTTTAAGTTCGGCATTTTTTCGAGCATAAGGGTAAAATAGTCATTTTACCTCCTAGGGACAAAATTGTAATTTTACACCACCCAACACTTGTCTAGCACATGGATTTTACCCAATATTATCATGGATAATTGAGAAAATTTAAGTGTTGGAGAAAGATTACTTAATGGCTAAGTATGACACATGGACCAATGGAATGGTGACATGTGCCAAAATCTCATCCATTCATTATTTTCCTTATAAATTAGCACAAAATCAGCCCATTTCTTTTCATTATGGTCGGCCAAAGCAAGAACAAAGGAAGAAAAGAAGAACACAAACCCTAGGTGGAAAAATTCAAGGGAAAAGTGTGAAAATTCAAGTAATCAAGCAATCAAAGGTAAAATTTCTTGATTTTGACTTGTGATCTACCTTTCCCATGCATTATTTTGCATTTTCCATGGTTCAATCACAAGATATCATGAAGGATTCATGGCTGGCCGAATTTAGAGAGAGAAGATTTGATGGTTGTTTTGGTTAGATTTTAAGATATTCTAGTGTTTTTAGTTAGTTGGTGAGGTGTAGCATGAAAATCAAACAAGAAAAATTCATTTTCTCCCATAACCCATCATTGGTCGAATTCTCCATGTGGAATATTGATGATGATTTTGATTTTATTTCAAGTGAATTGATTAGGAAATGATGATTTATGGTGTGAGAATCAAGTAGGAAAAATTATAGTGTTGATGCACCCACCATGGCTGAAATTCCCAAGAGAAAATGTGAAGACGATTTTGCTATATTTCAAGTTATTTAACTTGTGTTTGATGATTTGGAGTATTGGGAGAAAAATGGAATTTATTTGGAGTTAAATTGGACATATTGGCCAGTTAATCAAGTGATAGATCGAATTAGGCCAATACCGTTTTATCTAGGTACACAATTGAATTTGTGTAGAACATCGTGTTTAGACGATAATCCGAACAATTTGCATCCCATTTCATACATTAGTATAAAGCCTGAATTGGTTTTATAACAATTTAGCACAATGTAGTAAATGGCTTATTGTGCATTATGTCTAGGTGGTGAGCATTCTGGCAAAAGTAAAGAGATAGTACCCGAGGATCAAGAATCGGAGTATTTGGAAATTTGACTCCCGAAATAGTTAGTAACCTTATCATCATCTTAATTACCTAAAGTATGTTTTATTCGATTTTGTGAATTTTATGAAAAATGAATTAAATGATTAATTTTTCAGTTTTATAAACAAAATGTGATTTAATGAAAAGATTTCATAAATTGTCTTGAAATTGAATGATGGTTTGAAAATAGAGTAATTGGAGACTGTTTTTGTGTGTTGTAAATTCATGATTCTAATTGATTGGCTTATGGCAATATTGGCATGAATGGTTGATTTGATAAATGTGTTGAAAATGTATAAATTGCTGATTTGCCTTGAAAGGCTGTAAAATAAAATAAAATAATTGTCATGTCATGCTATTGCAAATTTTATTGTATAGTGGGTTTAACTTGCTGCAGTGGGCGGGTTTTCTGTGGACCAGCCTATTAGAGGGGCACGAAATCCCGTTATATTTGACCTCGGTTGGAGAGGCGAGTAAGGTAACTCCCGAGGTATAACTTTAGAGATCACTTCATGCCAAACCACCACATGAGGGTGAACTCAGCCAACGCCAAGGAACGATTATGTTTTCAAAATAAAAACATAATTTATGCGTACATAACTTTTTAACAGCCTTGGCGGACTCGATTGGGATAGCCCTCGATCAAGGCATCCCTGATAACTAGGTGTAAACATGATTTTGGCACGAGCCAAAGTTTTAAAAAAGTCATAAGCCATGTTGATTACTCGATTTATATGAATTGATTTTATTTGATTGAAATGAGCTGAAAGGTGATGAATTACAATATGTTAAATTATTTTATCTGTCTCCATTTACTCAGCTTTAGATATTTAGATGGTATTTGTTTACTCATTGGGATTATATAATCTCACCACCCTCCTTTCCACCCATTTCAGGCTCAGGATAGTCGGTAGATAGCTCATTTCGTTGAGGGCTACAGTTGGACTTGCATCCTCAAAAATTGTAGGTTTACCTCTTTTGATACTTTTGGTCGTTCGTGGGCCCACGTGTCACTGTAAATTAAATTTTATACTTTGGTTATCTGTATTACAGTATGTATGAATTTATTTAGCTTTTATGCTACAAAAATTATTTATGTGTAACTCTATAAATATTATTTTATAAGAAAATAGAATATTTTATTAAATATTTTTATTATATCCAAATAATCATAATTTCATTTTGAATGAAGGTTTTAGATGTTTAAACTTATTTTTGATTATGAATTATGAGTTTTGTACTCACATACTACATTTTTAGCAGATTTCGAGATTTTTGAGAAAAAATGATCAAAATGCCTCTATGAGAATAAAATTGTTTTTCTGTTGTTTTGATTTGGAAATAGTTTATAATCTCTCAAAACATAATTTTAGTGACTAATACTCACAGGGGAAGCGAGAAAAACTGATGTTAAGCCTTGCGAGGTTTCGATTGACATTCCGGGTAATGAATGTCTATCGGGACGTCGTGGCTGTTGTCACGGGCTAAATGAGAGTTTCGGGTCATGACAATGAATTTCCTTTTGTAAGGCATTGGACTTATCAAAAACTACATGGATTGATTCTTCAACAGTTAAAGTTCTTTTGTTGAAAACTCTATAAGCCTTTGAGTTTAATGTATATCCTAAAAATATTGTCTCATCACTTTTTGCATCAAACTTACCTAAGGACTGTTTTCCATTGTTTAACATAAAACATTTACAACCAAAACTCCTAAGGTGCGAAATGTTTGGTTTCCTATCCTTGTAAAGCTCATATGGAGTCTTTGATATCATGGCTCTAATTGAGACTCTATTAAGTATATAATCTGCTATGTTCACTACCTCAGCCCAAAAATATTTTGGTAGGTTATTCTCACATAGCATAGTTCTAGCCATTTATTTTAAGGTTCGGTTTTTCCTTTTTACAACTCCATTTTGCTGGGGTGTTCTAGGTGCAGAAAAATTATAATCCAACCCTTTTTCGTTGCAAAATTTCTTAAATTCATCACTTTCAAACTTTCCTCCATGATCACTCCTAATACGAACTATGGCTAGTCCTTTTTCATTCTCAACTTTCCTACAATGACTCATAAATGCTGGTAAAGCATCATTCTTATGAGCAAGAAAATAAACCCAAGTGTACCTAGAGTAGTTATCAACTATTACAAGGCCATAAGATTTTCCTCCTATACTAGTTGTACTTATTGGACAAAATAGATCAATGTGTAGCAATTCAAGAGGTCTAGTTGTTGACACAATCTTCTTAGTGTTAAAGAATGTTCTAACTTGTTTTCCTAGTTGGCAAGCATCACATATTTTATCATTTTCAAATTTTATATCCGACAATCCAACAACTCAATTTTTCTTAATTAATTTTGACATAGTATGCATGCTCACATGTCCTAATCTCCTATGCCATAACCAACTATCAATTTCAGCATTTGCCACTAAACACATTTCACAATTCATTTCAAGATCTTCAAGAAATACAACATACATATTCTTTAATCTTCTTCCTATAAATGAGACTTTATTTATGCTTATATCTATCACTTCACACTTATTTGAATCAAAGCATACTTTAAATCCTTTATCACACAATTGACTAATGCTCAATAAATTATGTTTCAAGCCTTTAACCAATAACACATGACTGATTTGAGTTTGGGAGTTTTTACCAACCGTTCCTATACCATGGATTTTACCATCACCAAAAGATACGGTTCCTCCTTTTCTTTTGTCCAACTTAGCAAATAGCATTTCATCTCTTGTCATGTGCCTCGAGCAGCCACTGTCCATATACCAAGGCTGTTTTTTCTTGAGTTGAGCTCTTAAACATGTCTCCTTTAAGTGTAGCTCAATTTACAAGACAGATTTTCAATTTTTCTTTATAGGTACCCATACCTTGATGGGTCCTTAATTGTTGTTGCAATATAGGATCCTTTTGGAACCCATATTTTTCTTATTTTCTACGTGCTTCTTTTCTTAAAGCAATCATATGATAAATGACCAATTCTATTATAAATATAGCATCTAGGTAATGCATTAGCAGAATTTTTCTTGTAGTATACATTTCTTTTTGAAGTTTCATTTTTCAAACTTTTAAGAGCTGAGTTTTCATCAAGTGCTTTTTGCAAAGCTTCAGATTTATTGTTTAGCTCTAACTTTAAAACTTCAAAATTTGTTTTCAAGTGCTCTAACTCAACTTGCAGAAAATTTCTTTGCTCAAAAACAGAATTGAACTCTTCTCTTATATTTTTTAAATCATTTTCAAAGATGCAGTCTTTTTCTTTAAAATCTTGTATTTTGAAAAGAGTTTTTCAAATTCATCATAAAGGCATTCATACTCATCTTGTAAATCATCAATAGAAATATCACAGGGGGATGAGAATACCTCAATTTCATCATTCTGTGCCATCAAACACAGATTTGCTCTTTCCTCAGCTTTTTCTTCCTCACTTTCAAAACTTGATGTGTCACTGTCTGACCAAGCAGCTACCACTATTGCCTTCTTTGATTTCTTGTTTTTCTTTGGAGTCTCATTTTTCAACAATGGGCATTCGGACTTAAATTGTCCAAGCTTCTTGCATTCGAAGCAAGTTAGCTCATCTTTTTTGTTAGAGTCATCTTTGTTTTTGGTTTTCCATGAAGAACCTTGATTTTTTCTAAACCCTCTTCTAGCCAATCTCCAATTTTTTTTACCCATAAGCTTTCTGAATTTCCTTGCAACCAATGCCAACTCTTCATCATCATCACAGAATAGCTCTTCCAGCTCTTCTTCAAGAATGCTAGCTTTTAGTGCAATGTTCTTTTTCTTTTCTTTTGCTTCCCTTCTATCTTTTTCTTCCTTTTCCTTGAGTTCTAGCTCATGCGTAAGGAGAGAACCACAAATATCATCTAGAGTAATAACATTTAGGTCCTTGGCTTCTCAGATTGCAATCACTTTAGGCTTCCAATTTTTTAGTAGGTTTCTAAGAAGTCTTTTAACAATCTCATGCTCGAGAATTGGTTTATCTAGTTGACTTAATTTGTTTGTGATGTTTGTGAATCTATCTAACATGCTGGTGATATCTTCACCAAGCTCTATCTTAAACATTTCATAATTATGGGTCAAGAGGGCTATCTTGGACTCCTTGACTTGAGAAGTCCCTTCATGGATAATTCTAAGTTTATCCCACACTTGTTTAACTGTCGTACAGCTTGAAACTTTATTGAATTCGATGGGAGTCAAGGCACAATGCAATGTATTAATAGCCTTAAAATTTGTTTGGACTCTTTTAGTTTCAGCCTCGATCCATTCAAACCTTGGCTTAGGCATCATCTCATTGGTTACTACATTTAAAGTTGATGGAATAAAGGGTCCATCAGTTATGACGTCCCACATTTCATAATCAATCGCTCTAATAATGTACATTGACATTCTAGTGCTCCAATAAGGATAGTTAGAGCCATCAAACAGAGGTGGTCTGTTTGTGGATTGTCCCTCAGCAACTATGGATTTTTAAAGAGCCATTTGGATCCTCCTAAAGGGTCTTAGACCTTAAGAATAGGGAACTAGCTCTGATACCACTTGTTGGTCTCAAATAAATGTGCTAGAGGGGGGTGAATAGCACTTTTTGGCTCTTTCAAAAATTGACCTCTAATTGGAAACAAATGCACAATAAAATAAAGAACTTAAAGATGAATAAAAACTGAAAAACAAAACAGACAAACACACAACTATTTATAGTGGTTCGGTCCAAGACCTACATCCACTACCTTAATTGTTCAACCAAAGATTTTTTAAACAATCCACTAAGAACGGTGAAATTACCAAGCTTTCACCAAGCTTTACAATGGCTTTTTCTAGGCTCAGCCAAAACCTTTTACAATAGTTTTTTCAGAGATCAAGTATAACCCAACACATAACTTTTCAAGGCTAAGTTAGAACCTTTACCTAAACAAGCAATCCTAGCTTGATTGAACCCCTTAGAGTGCCCCTTTCACTCTAAGAACATAAAGAGAAATGAAATAGAAGTGTACCTATGATCACAAACTTGATATAAGTGGTACAAGTTAAAGTGCAAAACACAACTACAAAGATGGGCGTTGAGTGCAGTAAAGTGCAGAGAGATTTTTGCTGATTTTTTAGCTCTTTTTGCTTGGAAGCTTTTTCTCTATATGTTTTTAGCCGTTGGAACCCTCTTTTATACTTGGAAAAATAGCTCTAATGGCAATTTGACAATTTATGGCCGTTGGAAACAGTTGAGATTCTAGCCGTTAATCTGTCTTCTAGTGCACAATTCAAAATTTCTGACAGAATGCTCTTAGTCAACTAACTGGTATCTTAGTCAACTAAGTCATCTCTGTCTTCTAATCCTAGTTTCTGGCAGTATGCACTTAGTCGACTAACTCATTCCTTGGTCGACTAAGTTGGTTCTGTTTCTCAATACTCTTTAACCCGTCAACCTTTGATTTAAATCTTAGCTGACTACTCTACATTAATCAACTAAGGGGCTTCTGTCTTGTTAATCAATTGTGACTTCCTTATTTCTATGTTCTTTGATATGTACATTTTAATGATTGATTATTTATTTGCATACAATTTTGTCCTGCACACTCAAGTAGAAATATTAGACACAAATGAATAAGAATGTTTTATTATCATCAAAAACTAATGGAGCCAACACAGCGAGCCAAGCAATTATTCATCTACAAAAACAATTGCATCTTACATATGTGAGTTATAAATAACTCCACGAGTAGATACAAGGAGGGGGAACAAGCTAAACGGGAGAATGTTTATCAAAGATACCTTTTAAAATAAATGCAAGTAATCCATTTTGAACAATATCAAAATTTACCTTTCAACCATAACAACTATCCAAAGAGTTTGGGGATTCAATCCTTGAATATAATCCAACATCCCAAGGTGCAAGTTATGTGTCAAGCATGATCAATTATCCAAAAACACTAAAATCCTCGTCTCAACGGATACAAACTCTTTTAAAATGATTTTATAAGGTTTTGTTGAAAACCCATTCATAAGCCTTTTGAATGAGAATAATAGTTTGTAAAACGTTCAAGTATTTCCAAGAAATCAATTAATAAATATCAAATTTAAAAGCTTTTGTAGAAGATGTTGAGGAAAACAAAGGTTTAGTTTCAAAAATGAAATAATGTCAATACCATTAGAAAACCCTTAAAGAAAATTATTGAATTTAAAAAATAACATAATTCATACTAAGTTGAATAAATCAAGTCTAAGCATCAAAGTCGGGGTAAATGCCCAACCCAAAGATCAAGGTCAATGCGAATACCAATTCAAATACCATAATCAAAACAAATATCCAACTCAAGCACCAAGGTCAAAACCAATGTTAAATCCAAAAACCGAAGTCTAAACAAATATCAACCCAAAGTCCGAAGTCAAAACAATATTAATTCTGAAGTCCAAATCAATACAAACATCAAATGCAAAGTCCGTAATGTTAAATATTATTTCAAATAAATCGTGGAGCACTAGATAGCATGGACAATCAAATCAAAGTGTACCGTAACACCCAAGTGGTTGGATACATGATAGTCATCGACCGTATATCAAAGGAGATGGAATCATATCAACTACCAAATGAAACCAAATCAAAGGGGTAGGACTTCATTAACTGCCCAATCAAAGCTAAGCATTGTGCACAATGGCTAGTGGTTACTATCACTACCTACAGGTCCATAACCTAAGTAAACTCCACTAAAACATTTCATTTTGTATTTCCAAATATTCAAATGTTTGTTTCCAAACAAAAAAGTGAATCCATCCACCATCCAAGATCCAAGGGTTCAAAACAAAGTTAATTCAAAGCGTCCAAATTCCATTTCCAAGAAAAGGATGATTTCAATCATCAACACAATAGAAATTCAAAGCAAAAACTAAATCAAAGTCATCAATCTCAAAGACAAATTGACCCGATGCTAAGGTCTATGCAAAACTAATGATATTTCAATTCAAATTTCCAAATTTGTAATCATTCAATAATCACTTTGAGGTATCAAACATTTGAAAGGCTTGTTCCCCATGCTCAAAACTAAATACATAGTAACATATTTACATAATATACATAGATTTCATAAAACAAGTTGTTGGTCCCGTTAATGTGTGCTAAAGGGGGGTGAATAGCACAATTTGGCTCTTGACAATGTGTGGAAATAATTTCCAGAACTCAAAAAATTAAAAGCAGAGTAGATAATGCACAACAATTTAGAGTGATTCAGCCCAAGACCTACATCCACTACCTTGATTATCCAACCAAGGATTTTCCCAACGATTCACTAAGAATTCGGTGAAATTCACAAGCTTTCACCAAGCTTTTATAATGGCTTTTCGCAGGCTCAGCCAAAACCTTTACACTAGTTTTTCACGGGCTCAACTAAAACCCAAAGTGGTTTTCCAAGGCTCAACCACAACCTATAACATTCAAGCTTTCCCAAGCTTGAACAACCCCTTAGAGTGACTCTCTCACTCTAAGTATACAAGAAGAAATGGTAAAAGAAAGTACCTATGATCACAAGTTGATCTGATTGGTACAGGATGAGTGCTAAATACAATGATAAAGAGTAGGCGCTTAAGTGCAAACAAGTGCAGTGAACTTTTTTTGGTTTTTCTACTTTTTATAGCTCAAATCTCATTCAAAGCTTCTAAAAACTTGTTTCTAATTGTTGGAAGATCCTTTTATACTTGGAGATGTAACTCTGATGGTAATTTGATAATTTATGGCCGTTGGAAACAGTTGAGGATGAGTTCTAGTCGTTAATCTGTCTTGTAGTGTTCTGGTTCAAATTTCAGACAGATAGCTCTTAGTCGACTAACTTGGTTGACTAAGTTGATTCTGTTTCTGGTTTATAGATTCTGGCACAGAGCACTTAGTCTACTGACTTGGTTGACTAAGTTGGTTCTGTTTCTCAAACTTTTCAGTCCGTCATTTCTCCAATTTGAAGTTTGGTCAACCAATGTTCTTCCTTGTTAAACCAACAAGCTTCCTCCTTGTTATTTAGTAACATCTTATTGATTTTATCCCTCTTTTTCTTTCAAAAATACTCTTTGAAGATTTAAGAAACTAATTTCATGTATTAATTTCCTGCACACTTAAGTAAAGGAATTAGACACAAATAAATGGGAATGTTTTATTATCATCAAAAACTAATGGAGCCAACAATCTCCCCCTTTTTGATGATGAGAAAACACTCCTTGATTAACAGCATAGTGTCATTTTAAATTCTTTTTAGTTTTCTACAAGAATTAAGGATTGCTCCCCTTAAGTATAAAATCCCCCTTAGTGTGTGCATATTTGCTTATTTTATTTCAACCAGTTTTATTCTCATCATATAGAACCTGAAATTGTATATTTAGAGAATATATTTGTGAGACCTCAACCTCTATAGGCTTGTAACTAGGCATAGACACAATAACACAAGCTAGGGGTAGTTTCGTCATTTTCTCTAATAAGCTCCAAGAAGAAATTTTTATTATATTTTAAGGTCTAAATAGGCATAAGACCGCATAAATGATGTTTAATGATGAAAACACGAAGAAAACTAAAAGTTTCAATAATTTTCATAATAGGGGCAAAATGGTCATTTTTCATCTCGGGTTAGAATTTTTAAGTTTTCATGAACCCGAGCATTTCTAGACCATTATGGACCTTGTCCCAGTGTCAAAAGAACAAAAAGAGTGCATAAAACATTGGAGGAGAATAAGCTAATTTGTGGAGGGGTAATTTGGTAATTTCAAGGGAATGGATAAATTTGAGCTATAAACATCTTCTCCTTCCAGGAGCTTCTTGAAATTCCAGCAGCTTCTTCTTCTTCTTCTCTTCTCAATTCACGTTACTTCCAACCTCCATGGAAGCTTGATATGGAGCTTGCATAATTTCTCTCTCTAGCTTTAATTTTTATACCTTTATGCCCTTTTGACTAGAACCCTTGTATTCTTTCACTTTCTCACTTCAAAACCCTTGATAAATCTTGTTTCCATACTTTTTCTCACTAGTTGGGCATTTTAGAGAGAGAAAGAGAGAATTACCCCATCTGTTTGGAAGCTATTGGAAGAGAATTCAACTACAAAGAAACCCTAGGGTGAGTGATGAAATAAGCTTTGTTTTTAGCTATAGATAATGGCTAGTAATTGGGATTATGAGCTATTTTATTTTTGAGGATGTTCATTTATTTTATAGTGATTAAGATAGTGAACGTAGATAGCTATTTAAAGTGGCAATTGAAAGCTTGCTAAGGGATAGCTTTTAGGGTTTATAAGTATGAATTGACATTATGGTAATGTTAATTTAATGGTAGGTTCGAACGAAGCTCCATCACCCCAATTGGATCATTAGAGGAATTAGAGTAAGCTAAAGGCATAATAATATACCAGTGAGTGAACTGCCTTCAAAACTTATTTTGGGAAATATAATGTATTTGCCACACATTTGAATGAATTATCAAGTTTTTCATAAAAACAAGTGCCTTGGGAACAAGCTTTTGCTAAATGGTTTTATGTTGTGATATGTGATTGCTATGGCTTCATGCACTATTGCATTATGATGATATATATATATATATATGTGTGTTGTGCATGATGATTGAAATTATGTATGATGATTGTAACCGTGTGTGTGCACAATGTGGGGGATGCACATGCTGGTGATGATGGTGGCGTGAGAGATGAATGATGATAGTGCCCTTGTGCACGATGTGGAGGGATGTACACGATGGCACTGATTGTGCATGATGTGGGGGGATGCGCACGATGGCGCCGGCTATGTGCACGATGTGGGGGGATGTACATGAGCCGGGTGTGATTATGATGATATTCATGTTTATCTATGTAATTATGCATATCTATACTTATGAAATGAAAGCTCATGAATATGATATATGATTGACATATATTTGAAATTTGATACATTACACTTTGGGAATTTTCATGTGTTTTAGGTTAATTTTGTTGGTTTAGCAGGATGGCTTTTTTGTTGAATGAGGGAAAACTTTTCTCTTGTTGCTTTATTCTCACTGCAGCGAAATTCATTCTCGCTGTAGTGAGAAACTCTCGGGTTTTTGGAGGGTGGCTAGCCGAAAACTCGCTGCAGCAACAATGCATTCTCGCTGCAGCGAGAAAATACTGTAGCATTCTCGCTGTAGAGAGAAAGTTTCTGTCTTGGGGCAAAAATTTCGCTGCAGCGAGATTCTTTCTCGTTGTAGTGAAAAACTTTCTGTTTTTATCTCACATCTTGATCAATTGTTGTCCTATTTTCCACTTCTTTGCTACCATATTTGAGCAAGGATTTCCAACATTACGAAATAAATGATTTAAGTTTAAAATGAGGAGGTTTGGTGAGAAACCCTCGACCAGTTGAGAAACCCTCGTTCGGCTAATAACTTAAATCCCAACGTCGCTGCAGCGGAAAGGCATTCCTGCTGCAGCGTATTCGTTGTCGCATTTGACTGGTTTGCCTATCACTGAGGCCTTCATTTTTCAAATTATTTGTTATGTATGGGTTCATCATTACCAAGTGATTAATCATTTAAGGGTTTGATGAGGGGTTTTTAATATGAATGAAATTAAATTGCATTGTTTTAAAAACAAGTGCATCATGATTTTAAATTCTTCCCTAGTGTTGCTTGTTCCCTTCCTTGTTCACTCACTGGGTTTATACTCACCGTTTTCAACTTCATGTTTTCAAATCACGAGGCAACCAGTAACTAGGACGAGGTGTCCTTGTAGACTTGTATCGATCTTTTGGTAGGTGTCTCGGCATTCAGTAGTTGTACATTCGCCCAAGTCTCTCCGTTGGAAGTCGAGTATCCTTTTGTTTTGTATAGACAAATCTAATGTAGATTATTAAGATACATGTTGTAGACAATGTATATATACTTGTTTGGTATGCCAGTATGAGGTGGCAATGTTTAATTTTATTTTGATCCTAAGTTATGAAATGTAACTTAGCAGTTTATGATAGAATGATGAACATGTCAGGTTAATAAGCTGGCTTGGGCTTAGTGGACTACGTCCATTGGGCCCATGCGCTGGTCATGACTTGAAAATTGGGTCATGACAATATATATGTAGCAATATAGAGTGATTTGCATCTAAAGATTTTCAGCTGCAAGTTTTGATAGATGTTTATCTATGTTCCAGCAACTGTCAATAGTCAATTGATTTTAGATTGTGTCTACATCATCCACATTTCAATTGATACGCTTTATGCTTTATCTATAACTCATTCTCATCAAACATTATATAATCATTATCTTATCAGCATGTAAATCCATATTAGCATATTAGCAGCAGATTTTGTTTATGACAGTCAACATATCAAAACATCAGCATACTTTAGTTTACAGCAGTTAAATATCATAAACATATCAGCATTCATATCTCACATACATCCACATAAATAACAAAATTAAAGCTAAGTGTTTAAATGCCACCAAGGCACAAACATCAGTTGAATAAAAAGTATTTTGAAAATGCCCCTGAACTAGTTATGCTTCCTATCTCCTATTTTTCTAATTTCATGCTCCCCTAGTTTTGCTTTCTTTCCTTTCCTAGGTTCTTGGTTCCTTTACCCTGGTACCATACTACTCCCCCTTTTTGTCAGCATCAAAGAAGGGGGATTCTACTCATCGGATGAAGCATAGGGAGAGGATTCAGTTCCATAGAAAGGGTTAAGAGGAAATTGAGAGGGTTCTCAAAAAGGAGTCTGGAGAAAATCTATCTGAAACATGAGCTGGACTATGAGGAGAAGAGGCTAAAACTGGTTTGGACTTCTCTACCAATCTGGAAGATTTTTTTTTTTTGAGAAAAGTTGTCTTGCTTGCCATAATCTTCCTTTATTTGGTTGGTTGTTTTGCCTTAGCTGGTGGTGTTGTGGTGGCTTCTGGTTTCCTTGTTTTTGCCTTTGGTTTGGGGGTTGAAATAGGTTTCTTTCCTTTTCTTACATTTGCACCATCATTTTGAGTTATAGTCTTGACAGTGCCTTTTTCAGCTTGTTCCTCTCTGACCATTTGATAAAAAATATCCATAATGGAAACTTCCTCTGAGTTCGGAGAAGAGGCTTGCTGTTTCTCAGTTTAAAAATGTCCATAATGGAAACTTCCTTTGAGTTCGGAGAAGAGGCCTGTTGTTTCTCAGTTTCTGCACCAGCTACTTCAGTTCCTTGTTCTGAGTCATTTTTGCTTTGAGTTTCAGGGGAGGGTGATTTGGCTGGCTGTTCAACTCCTTGTGGGGAGTCCTCAGTTTGTAGAATAGGACTGGCAAACTTGTAGGTAGAGCCTTTTGCTTGAGTGTTAGAACTTGCAAACTTCTTTGCTGACTTTGCTAAACCTTTAGCACCTTGCTGTGTAGGTGTGATGCTGGATGTGGCAAAACTGTCTGTAGCCACAAGTTTAAACCTCATGTTTTCCTTTTCCTTCAGCTTGTTTTTTAACTCAGTGATCTTATCTTCCATTTTCTGTAGCTTCACTCCTTGGTCAGTCAGCTTACCATCAATCCTCATAAGCAAATTAAAAATCATCTCATTCAAAAATCTGAAAGGAGCTTATTCAGGTTGAGCAGGCAGACTGTGATCTTTTCTTCGGCCAGTTTTGGAGGTTTTGATAAACTTCTCTCCATCTAGCACATACCCCATCTTAATTAGGCTACCATAATAAATGGCTTGGTCTCTAGTTTTCACCAGGTCCATATCATACCTTTTAGCCCATATTCCTTTCTTCTGCACAAGGGATGTAATCACATTCCCATATGGCAGATTTACCTTATCAAGTCTGCAGGCACTTCTCATTTTCTCAATCATAAATCTCCCCAGATTTAGAGACACTCCATTAAAAGCATGCTCCATCAGCCAAAGATCTTGGAGGCTGATGTAGCTAAGACTTCCACTCCTTTCTTGAATATTTACTGCAATGAAGTAATGCAGTATCCTAATCTGTGGATTGATTATTAGACCTGAATTACTTTTAGAGGAGTATTTTTCTTTTCTTCCAGTGATAATCTCCCATAGTGATGATGGATCATATTTCTCTGGAAGTTCAAATTCACCTACTTCACCCTCTAATTTCAGCATGTTTCATAAATCTCTAGCAGTTATAATAAACTATTTTCCATTCAAATAGATATTCAGCCCATCTTCTACATAGTCATCAGATTCTACTAATTCCTTTTCTTTCAAAGCAATGCCAGAGTAAAATTCTTTAACCAAACTTGGACTATATGATCTATTCTTAAAGGTGCTGTAACCTTTAAGTTTAAGCTCATCAAAATACTTAGATAGATTGGTCTGGATTTTTACATTTTCCTTAAAACTCTTCCAATCAATAAACTTTTTGCAGGAGATTGGTGCATTTTCTATATTCTTGAATCTATACTCATGCAGCTTATTTCTAAATTTCGAAGAAGAAGAGGAACTGATACCTTTCTGAAGTGAGGGTTCTGTATCTTTCTTCTTGTGTATTTTTTGCTTGTTTTCTCTTAGTTTTTCGGCTATTTCCTTCACTGAGGCAGGCACAATTTTTTGTTTCTTCTTCTGACTTTCTGTTCCAGTTTCTTCCTCCATTGATCTTTTTCCTTTCTTATTCTCTAATGCTTCTTTACTCTGAGATGTTCTAGCCATTTTGGTTCTAGAAATTTTTGAAGGTCTGAGTCAGTTTTAGAGGCAACTAGGAATGTTTAGGATTTTGTTTTTAGAGCAATGAGTTACAGAGGAAAGGGAAAAAAAGGTTGGCAGCAGTTATTGCTCAAAAGACTTATCATCTTCCTTTAAAAACCACCCTACTTTTATTTCTTTATATTTTCAAATCTCCCTCTAAAATTTTGATTATTTACCTTTAGCAACTCTGCTCTATTCCTCTTTACACCCAGTAAATCAAATTTTTACCACAATTTACTCCTTTTTTCATTAAACTCACTGAGTCTTATTATTTAAGGATGTCAGGCCACTCTCAGTTGACTATGAATTTCTTAGTCGATTGAATGCATTCTATTTTCAATGTGAGAGTCAAAGATTTTCTTATAATTCCTTCACATTAATCATCCTCAAATTTCTTCTAATCTCATAAAATCTATCTTCACTCAATGGTTTGGTAAAAATGTCTGCTAATTGATGTAGAGTATTCACAAAATCTATTTTAATGTCATTTTTCACTACATGGTCTCTAACAAAATGGTGTCTAATTTCAATGTGCTTAGTCCTAGAATGTTGCACCAGATTTTTTGATATATTGATTGCACTTGTGTTATCACAGTATATTGGTACATTATGCATGATTATTTCATAGTATTTTAATTGTTGCTTGATCCAAAAGATTTGTGCACAGCAACTATCTAATGAAATATATTCAGCCTCTGTTGTAGATAATGCTACTGAGTTTTGCTTCTTGCTGGACCAAGACACAAGCATCCTTCCTAAAAATTGGCATGTTCCACTAGTGCTTTTCCTATCAGTTCTGCTGCTAGCAAAGTTAGCATCTAAATATCCAATTAAGTTAAGAGTTGAGTTTCTAGAGTACCATATTCCTAGTTCTTGAGTGTCTATGAGGTATCTAAAGATTCTCTTAACAGCTGTTAGGTGTGATTCCTTAGGCTATGACTGAAATCTAGCACATAGGCACACACAAAACTGAATATTTGGTCTACTTGCTGTTAAGTAAAAAAGTGAGTCCATCATACCTCTATAGAGCTTTTGATCTACATCTTTTTCTTTTTCATCTATGTCAAGTTTGGTAGATGTACTCATTGGTGTGGAAATTGATTTCAGCTTCAGCATATCAAATTTCTTGAGCATATCATGAGTATATCTTTCTTGATTAATGAAGATTCCTTCCTCACTTTGCTTAATTTGAAGACCAAGGAAGTACTTCAACTCTCCCATCATGCTCATCTCAAATTCACCCTGCATTTCCTTTGCAAAGTTCTTGTATAAAGCTTCATTAGTTGCACCAAATATAATATCATCTACATATATTTGCACAACAATTAAATCATTTAGATATCTCTTAATGAACAATGTAGTATCGATGCTGCCTTTATCATATCCTTTTTCAACTAGAAATTTTGAAAGCCTCTCATATTAAGCTCTAGGAGCTTGTTTCAATTCATACAATGATTTGTGAAGCTTAAAGACATGATTAGATTTTTCATAATCTTCAAAACCAGGTGGTTGTTCTACAAAAATTTCCTCTTGAATTAGTCCATTCAAGAATGCACTTTTTACATCCATTTGGTAAAACTTAAAATTCATGAAGCATGCAAAAGCTAGCAACAACCTTATGGCTTCAATCCTAGCTACGGGAGAAAAGGTTTCATCATAATCTATTCCTTCTTCTTAATTGTATCCTTTTGCTACCAGCCTAGCTTTGTTTCTAACTACATTTCCTTGCTCATCTATTTTATTTCTAAATACCCATTTAGTACCAACAATAGGATGATTTGAAGGTCTAAATACCAATGACCATACATGATTTCTAGTGAATTGATCAAGTTCTTCTTGCATGGCCATTATCCAACTTTCTTCCTTTTCAGCTTCTTCAAAGTTTTTAGGTTTAATTTGAGATATAAAAGCTGAAAACTCACAAATTTCTCTAGTTGCTTTCCTAGTTCTAACTCCTTGTGAAATGTCACTTATTATTTGATCTTGTGGGTGATCTCTTACAAATCTCCAACTCCTTGGTAGATCATCATGCTGATTTTCTGCTCTTTGCAGATTTCCTAGAAATGGAGTTTCATTTTCTCTTCTAGATGAGCTTTGTTCATTATTTTTATTATTCTCTAAGCTCATTTCCTCCATTTATTTTTCTAGAATTTCTATATCATCATCATCATCATGAACTTCTTTTTGTAATGCATTTGACTTTTCAAAAACTACATGGACTGATTCTTCAACAATTAGGGTCCTTTTGTTAAAAACTCTATAGGCCTTTAAATTTAATGCATATCTTAAAAATATTGCTTCATCACTCTTTGCATCAAACTTCCCTAGGGGCTGTTTTACATTGTTCAATACAAAGCATTTACAGCCAAAACTCCTAAGGTGATAAATGTTCGGTTTCCTACCTTTGTAAAGTTCATATGGAGTCTTTGAAATCAAGGGTCTTATTGAGACTCTATTAAGAATATAAGCTGCCGTATTTACTACCTCAGCCCAAAGATATTTAGGTAGGTTGTTCTCACATAACATGGTCCTAGCCATTTCTTTTAATGTTATGTTTTTCCTCTCTACAACTCCATTTTGTTGGGGTGTTCTAGGTGCAAAAAAATTGTGATCCAACCCCTTTTTCATTGCAAAATTTTTCAAACTCATCATTCTCAAATTCTCCTCCATGATCACTCCTTATGCTAACTATGGCTAGTCCTTTTTCATTTTCTACTTTCTTACAATAACTTAAGAATGATTGTAGAGCATCATTCTTATTAGCAAGGAAGTATACCCAAGTATATCTAGAATAGTCATCAACTATTACAAAGCCATATGATTTACCTCCTAAGCTAGTTGTGCTTATTGGACCAAATAGATAAATGTGCAACAATTTAAGAGGTCTAGATGTTGACACTATTTTCTTAGTCTTAAAAGATGTTCTAACTTGCTTTCCTAGTTGGCAAGCATCACATATCCTATCTTTTTCAATTTTCAATTTTGGCAGTCCAGCAACAAGATTTTTCTTTATTAATTTATACATAGTATGCATGCTTACATGTCATAATCTCCTATGCCATAACCAACTATCATTCTCAGCATTTGCAACAAAACAAACTTCATTATTCACATCAAGGTTTTCAAGAAAAATTACATACATGTTCTTCAACCTTTTTCCTATGAATGAGATTTTATTTGTACTCATATCAATCACTTCACATTTAGTTGAATCAAAGCATACTTTAAATCCTTTGTCACATAATTGACTAATACTTAGTAGATGATGCTTTAAGCCTTTAACTAGCAACACATGACTAATTTGAGTTTGGGAACTCTTACTAATCATACCTATACCACGAATTTTGCCTTTTCAATCATCTCCAAAAGATACAATTCCTCCTTTTCTCTTTTCCAACTGAGTAAACAGCTCTTCATGTCCTGTCATGTGCCGTGAACAGCCACTATCCAAGTACCAAGGTTGTTTTTTCCTTAGTTGAGCTCTTGAACATGTCTCTTTTAAGTCCAGCTCAACCTATAAAATAGAATTTTAGTTTTTCTTTATAGGTACCCATACTTTGATGGGTCCTTGAATGTTACTTGCAGCAAAGGATCCCTTAGGAACCCAAATTTTCTTAACTTTCTGCACTTTTCTTTAATAGTCATATGACAAATGACCATGTTTACCATAATTATAACATCTAGGTAATGCTTTAGTTGAAAATTTATTATGGTATGCATTTTTTTTTTTAAGATTCATTTTTCAAGCATTTAAGAGCTGTGTTTTCATCAAGAGTTATTTGCAAGGCTTCAGGCTTATTTTTCAGCTCTTGTCTTAAAGAGTCAAAGTCTATTTTTGAGTGTTCTAACTCAGCTTGCAAAATATTTCTTTGCTCAAAAACAGAGGTGAATTCTTATTTGATTTGTTCCAAATTATTTTCAAGTAATGCAGCCTTTTTCTTCAATGACTTGTATTTTGAAAAACGTTTTTCAAATTCATCATAAAGGCATTCATATTCATTCTGTAAATCATCATAAGAATTAATGCAGGGGGATGAAGGTACCTCTGTTTCATCCTCTTGTGCCATTAAACAAATGTTTGCTCTTTCCTCAGATTTTTCATCATCAGTTTTAGAGCTTGATGTGTCACTGTTCGACCATGCAGCAGCCACCATTACTTTCTTGGATCTCTTGTTTGCTCTTGGGGGTTTCATCTTTCAACAATGGACACTTGGACTTGAAGTGACTAGGTTTCTTGCATTTGTACTAGATCATTTCCTCATTTTTGTTGGAGTCATTTTTGTTCCTTATTTTCCATGAAGTGCCTTGGTCTTTCTTGAAACCTCTTCTAGTTAGCCTTCGATTTCTTCTGCTCATTAGTTTTCTAAATTTTCTTACAACTAGAGCTAAATCTTCATCATCATCACAGGAAAGCTCTTTCAGCTCTTCTTCAAGAATGTTGGCTTTAAGTGCAATGCTCTTTTTCTTTTCCTTTGCTTCCCTTCGATCTTCTTTTTCTTCTTCCTTAAGCTCCAGCTCATGAGTGAGAAGAGAACCACATATCTCATCGAGAGTGATGATGTTCAAATCTTTAGCCTCTCTAATGGCAGTCACTTTTGGTTTCTAGGATTTTGGTAGGCATCTAAGCAGTTTCTTAACTAATTCATGTTCAGGGATAGGCTTGCCTAGCTGACTTAATTTATTTGTAATGTTTGTAAACCTATTAAACATGCTGGTGATGTTTTCACCATGCTCCATTTTAAGCATTTCATAACTATGTGTAAAGAGAGCAATTTTAGACTTCTTTACTTGAGAAGTCCCTTCATGGATTATCCTAAGTTTACTTGACCTTTCTTAGTTTCAGTCTCAGTCCATTCGGATCTTGGCTTGGGCATCAACTTATTTGTTACTACATTCACGGTTGAGGGCATAAAGGGTCCATCAGTTACGACGTCCCACATTTCATAATCTATAGCTCTAATATAAATTGACATTCTAGTGCTCCAATAAGGATAATTAGAGCCATCAAACAGAGGTGGTCTGTTTGTTGATTGTCCCTCAGCAGCTATGGTTTTTTGTTGAGCCATTTGGATCCTCCCAAAGGATGTTAAGCCTTAAAAACAGGAAACTTGCTCTGATACCAATTGTTGGTCCTTTTAATGTGTGTTAGAGGGGGGTGAATAGCATAATTTGGCTCTTGACAATGTGTGGAAATAATTTCCAGAACTCAAGAAATTAAAAACAGAGTAGACAATGCACAACAATTTAGAGTGGTTCGATCCAAGACCTAAATCCACTACCTTGATTATCCAACTAAGGATTTTTCCAACGATTCACTAAGAATCCAGTGAAATTCACAAGCTTTCACCAAGCTTTTACAATGGCTTTTCGCAAGCTCAGCCAAAACCTTTACACTAGTTTTTCACGAGCTCAACTAAAACCCAAAGTGGTTTTCCAAGGCTCAACCACAACCTATAACATTTAAGCTTTCCCAAGCTTGAACAACCCCTTAGAGTGACTCTCTCACTCTAAGTATATAAGAAAAAGTGGTAAAAGAAAGTACTTATGATCACAAGTTGATCTGATTGGTACAAAATGAGTGCTAAATACAATAACAAAGAGTAGGCGTTTAAGTGCAAACAAGTACAGTGAAGCTTTTTTGGTTTTTCTACTTTCTATAGCTCAAATCTCATTCAAAGCTTCTAAAAACTTGTTTTTAATTGTTGGGAGACCCTTTTATACTTGGAGATGCAACTTTGATGGCAATTTGACAGTTTATGGTCGTTGAAAACAGTTGAGGATGAGTTCTAGCCGTTAATTTGTCTTGTAGTGTTCTGGTTCAAATTGCAGACAAAGAGCTCTTAGTCGACTAACTTGGTTGACAAAGTTGATTCTGTTTCTGGTTTGCAGATTTTGGCAAAGAGCACTTAGTCAACTGACTTGGTTGACTAAATTGGTTCTGTTTCTCAAACTCTTCAGGCCGTCATTTCTCCAATTTAAAGTTTGGTCAAACAATGTTCTTCCTTGTTAAACCAACAAGCTTCCTCCTTGTTATTTAGTAACATCTTGTTGATTTTATCCCTCTTTTTCTTTCAAAAATACTCTTTGAAGATTTAAGAAATTAATTTCATGTATTAAATTTCTTGCACACTTAAGTAAAGGAATTAGACACAAATAAATGGAAATGTTTTATTATCATCAAAAACTAATGGAGCCAACACAAGTTTGAAACCATTATTCACATCACAAAGTTCATCAAAATACGTTTTAATGCGAGGTTGTAGAATAGGCATACTTAATTATATCAAAATAATTAAAAGCATCTCATTTACCCACCTTTTGAAGCGTGCCTTTCCCTCTTAGCACCTTTTTTCGAAAGCTCGACTTTTTCAACAAGCTCAAGCTACTCCAATAGCACCTAAAAATGATGTTAAATTATCAATATTCTCAAAAACCCATAATAATTTCAGAATACATTAAATACCCATTTCTAACTCTATCTAATCTTTACTTATTTCCAATAACTTTCATTAATCTTTCATCCTAACCTCATACCCATTAAGTAAACCATTTACTTTACCTATTTTTCCTCCTTGGTGAGCTTTTAGTAGAGAGATCTAGCCAAATCTTGAAAACCTAAAAAAAGTTTCTAGTTTTTAAAGAAAGAAAACAAAAATTAGAAAAACCAAGTTTTGGGAGTGAAAATCCTTAACTTTAGCACTTAGAATCCAAGGTTTGATTATGGGATTTAGTGGGTCTTGAAAAGAGTGAAGTTCAAGAGAAAATAGGTGGAAGAACGAAAAGAAATGAAATCAAAGATTGAGTATTAAGTTTTAAGGCTTTTAATCCTATTTTTGTTGTCTAAGCACCTTAAGGTCGACTATAGAGGGTCAAGGGTCGACCCTAGACCAGACTTGTGAGACCTTGACCTTTATAGACTCGCAAATAGAAGTACACGCGATATCCCTAATCAAGATTAATTTTGTCATTTCCTTAGTAAGCCCATAAAAGTAAGATTTTAAACAATATTATGGCCTAAGTAGGCCTAAGACATAAATGAATGATGAAATTATGGGTAAAATGACAAGGAAATAAAATTTTTGATGATTTTCACAATAGGGGCAAAATGGTCATTTTTCACCTCGAGTTAGAATTTTAAGTTTTCATGAACCCGAACATTTCTAGACCATTATGGACCTTGTCCCAGTGTCAAAAGAGTAAAAATATTGCATAAAAGATTAGAGGAGAATAAGCTAATTTATGAAGGGTCATTTTGGTAATTTAAATGGAGTGGATAAGCTTAGGCTATAAATATCCCTTTCTTCCAGCAGCTTCTACATTCTCTAGCAGCTTTTCTTCTTCTTCTTTTTCTCTTTCACGTTGCTTCCCAACCTCCATGAAAGCTTGATAAGAAAGCTCCACAACCTTCCTCAAATAGCTCCAAATTTCATGCTTTTTGTGCACCCTTTCCATAAACCCTTGTGCTCTTCCATTCTCTCACTTTAAAACCCTTGAAAAAAAATCTTGTTTCCATACTCTCTTTCACTAGTTAGGTGTTTTATAGAGAGAAAGAGGAAGCTTTACAATAGTTTGGAGAATTGTTGAAAAGAATTTTAAAGTTTTAAAGCTATTAAGGTGAATAGTAAATTTGAGTTGAAATTTTAGTGTTGAGAATGACTAGAGATTTGAATTATGAATATTTGTAGTTGAGATTGTTAATTCACTTTGGAATGATAGGATAATGAAAATGGATAGCCATTTGAAGTAAGCTAAGAGAAAGCTTTTGGACTCTATAAGTATGTGAATTAACATAATTGTGATGTTAATGTGATGATAGGTTCCAACGAAGCCACATCGTCCCAATTGGACCATTAGGGAAGTTAGAGTCAGTTAAAGGCTCAATAAACACCGGTGAGTGGACTTGCATTTCAAAAATTATTTTGGGAATGTAAACTTATTTGCACTATATACTTGAATGATTTTATTCAACTTTCTTTAAAAACGAGTGCTTTGGGAACAAGCCTTTGATAAATTGATTTTATGATGTGACATGTGGCTGTTATGGGTGGTTGAACTACTACACTATGTTGATAGATATATACGAATAATGTTGTGTAAAGATATTGACCTGGCTATATACGAGTAGGAGTGCACATAAGCCGTTGTTGACCTGGCTATGTGCGAGTGGGAGTGCACATAAGCCGTTGCTGACCCGACTATGTGTGAGTGGGAGTGCACATAAGTTGTTGAATATGAGATGATGATGATGGGAGGGTGTACATGATGATTGATATATATATATATATATATATACATATATACATATATCGTATATAGTTGTACATGCAAAAATGTGAGCATTTGAATTGTTGAAATTTAGGAGTTTGTATGTGTTACATGTTGCTTTTGTTATTTTAGCAAGATGACTTTGATTTAAGGGAAAAGGAAACTTTTTTCTTGATGTTCTGATTCTCGTTGCAACGAGAAACTCCCAGGTTTTGAAGGGGTTGGCTAGCCCAAAACTCGCTGCAGCGAGAAAGGTATTGTAGCTTCTCGTTGCAACGAGAAACTTTCTGTTTTGAAACCCAAAATTTCGCTGCAGCGAGATTGAATCTCGCTACAGTGAAAAACTTTATATTTTTCTCCTCATTTGGTTAGGTTGCTACCCTATTTTCCATTTCTTTGGTTCCATAGTTGAGCATGGACTTCCAACATTAAGGAATAAATGAATTAAGTTTAAAATGAGGAGGTTTGGTGAGAAACCCTCGGCCAGTTAAGAAACCCTCGGCTAGATGATAATTTAAGTCAAGTATAGCTACAGCAAAAATTCATTCTCACTGCAACGAGAATGCCTTTCCGCTACAACGAGGACCCATCGTTTATTTAACTTGATTCGCATGAATGCTATTAAATTTTTCACTCTCCAAATCCTTTTTTGAACATGGACTCTTTTCAAGAAGTGATTTTTCTCATGTGGGGTTTACATAAGGGGTTTAATAAGAACTTAAATAAATTGCATTGTTTTGAAAAATGAATGCATTATAATTTCGTTAAACATTCCTTATGGTATGCTTGTTCCCTTCTTGTTCACTCACTGGGTTATACTCACCGTTTTCAACTTCATGTTTTCAGATCACGAGGCAATTGGTAACTAGGTCGAAGTGTCTTCGTATATTCAACTCTTGGTAGGTGTCTTGGCATTCAGTAGCTGTACATTCGTCCGAGTCTCTCCGCTGGAAGTCAAGTATTCTTTTGTTGTGTATAGGCAAACCTAATGTAAATTATTAAGATATATATTGTAGACAATGTATGTACACTTGTTTGGTATGCCAGTATGAGATGGCAATGTTTAATATTATTTTGATCCTAAGTTATGAAATGTGACTTATCAGTTTATGATGGAATGATGACATGTCAGATTAATAGGCTTGCTTGGGCTTAGTCGACTACGTCCATTGGGCCAATGCCCCGGTCATGGCCCAAAATTTGGGTTGTGACAAGACTACTTTCACTTCTCCTATTTTTACTTCACAAGGTTGACCCTCTATGCAATGGGGTTGACTTTTTAGGTCTAGACTTGTAACAATTGTCCCTTTCAAGGCCTAATTCCATTCTAATTTCCCTCCACAACCTCCAAAACCTTTAGTTGTGAATTCTCAAGGATGAAATTAAAGTTCTTTGGCTGGTCTTTTCATTTTCTAAGCTGTCCAAGTTAATTGTCTAATTTATCCTAGTAACGAAAAATATAGGGTTTCACATTCTCACCCCTTAAGAAAAATTTGTCTTCGAATTTAAACCAAAGAGTTTTTTAGCTCAATTTTGAAATAGGTAAGGGTACTTTGCACGCATCTCATCCTCAACTTCATAAGACACCTCCTCCTTAGAATAGTTATGCTAGAGGACTTTCACTAAAGCTACATCCTTGGTGCACAGTCCGTTTACTTGTCTATCCAAAATCTCCACTAGAACCTTCTAATATAACAAATCATCACCCAAGTGAATTTCCTTATAATGAATCATGTGAGATGGGTTAGGGTTGTACTTAAGGAGTACAAACACATGAAAACTAGAATGATTCGAAGGTAGCACCAATCTATAAGCTACTGCACCAACTCTCTCTAGGATCTCAAAAGGTCTAATATATCTCGAGCTCAACTTGCCCTTCTTCCCAAATCTCATAATCCCTTTAATGGGAAAAACCTTCAAGAATCCAGGATCACCCACCACAACCACTACCAATGTGTCCAATATCAAATTCAATAATCAGCATCTAATATCACATCTCTAGATAATGGTCGACAAACAAAGACAAAAAAAAATACAAAACATCCTTTGTAATTACATTCCAGTTATTAAGCACCACAAAAAACCATAATTGTATCATATTCACATATAGACAAATCAACAACATTAGAGACATTTGCCTGTGCCCTTCTAGCACCATCAGCACCAAATTCAAATGGAGCGTTCATAGAATTCATTACCGAGGAAAAAAAGGCAGCATGTCTAAGAGAAGCAACAACAGAGGAAGGCCTCCTTGCAAATGAAATGGATCTAGCAATTTGAGTAGGACCACCATGTTCAGTACCACCACCACCACCACCACCATGTCCTAGACCAATAGTAAGAGGTCTTTCTTGCACACCAGTAAAAGGTCCCTTTAAAGTTCTTTATGTAGACCCATAAACAACTCTTGATGCAGACCTAGGAGCTTTTAATGAAAATCCAAAAACTCTTGATGAAGACTGATAACTCTATAATATAAAGTCATTTGGACTTAATTTTGATAGTAATTTAGCTAAGTTCTTATCGTAATGCATAAAAATTAATTAACTTTTATTTAATTATTTAAAGTTAGTTAATTAAGTGAGTCAATTTAATCTTAGTTAATCTTGTGTTTAAATTGATGGTTATGTGCCTAAGATATGTTGTTATTGATTTATTTGTGCCTTTGTAGGTATTTATTGAATAAGGACTTTTAATGCAAGAAAGAGAGAAATTATAAGATGTAGACTTCCACTACACGTGTCTCGGTATTTTGATCATAACTTTATCTACAAAACACCATATGTGATACCCCATATTTTGAAACAGTGATTAATAAAGTTGATCGGATGCAAATTGAGGTCAATTATAATGTTTAAAAGTGATTAAAGATGAAATAAATAGTTTATGATAAAATATTCCACATGTGAAGAAATAATAATAAAATAATAATATTTTTATCGACAGAGAATTTGTGAGATAAAAGGTGATTCGGAAGTCAATTGAGGCATAATAAGGTATTTTAGGTACCAAGGAGACAACAGGAAAATTTTAGAATAAAATAATATTTTATTAATAAAATAATATTAAAATATTAATATTTAACTGGGTGTCGAAATCAAAATCAGTCATGAAGAAGGATCATATGGTTGATCCAAGTGGGGGAGAAGAAATACAAATAAAATTTTGAAGATGAATGACGAAAGTGAAATATGCGTGTTTTGCTAAGTCGAGTCAATGCGGATAAGTGGATATTTAAATATTATGGTAATACCGCATTGAAGTGCAATTATCATAATTTGGTAGTACACGTACGGAGAAAGGAAGAGAGATGAAAATTGAAATTTTTAGATGTATTAAAAGGATCGAAATTAAAATATAAAGATTGAAGGATTATGTAGTGGAGTTAATGGAAGAAATAAAATAAACAAATAGTGAAATAATAATATAAGTATATATATATAATAAAATTAAAAAAAAAAAAGAAGACCAACATGGGCAGCCGCCCATGTGGTCAATAAAAAGAGTCAAAGACTCTTTACTTTGTTTGATGGAGAGAGGTCGGCCATGTGGAATAAAATGGAAAAGGAAAGAAAAATAAGGGGGGCCGGTCAAGTTGGAACATTCATGAAAGAAAAATATATATATATATATATAAGTAAACAATTAGAGTAAAGAACAAGGGAGAGAAGTCAGTTGTGAGGGAGAATAAAAGAGAAACAAAAGAATGAAGGAAAGAAAGAAGAAAGAAGCAGCCAAGAGAAAGGAAAAAAAAAGAAAGAAGAGAAAGGTCGAACGGTGAGGGAGAAGAAAAGAAGAAAATGAAGGTTGAAAAAGCTGAGTTGAGAGGGGCGGTTTTGCTACCATTCAGGGAGGAAAGGAGAGCCAATTTTGCTACCAATTTAAGGGTGAGAGGAGTAGCTTTAGTTGCTGATTTTGAAGGCTGGAAAATAAAGTTTTGGTTGCTGATTTTGAAGGCTGAAAGGTGCGATTTTGTTGCTAATCTTTGTAGCTTTGGGTGCTGATTTTTGAAGGGAAAATAGAGCAGCTTAGCTGCTGATTTTGCGAAGAAATAGAGCAACTTAACTGCTGATTTTGGTGTGGATATGAGCAGCTCTAGCTGCTGAAAATTTCTTGGTTGAAAGACAATAAGTTATGGCCGACGGTGAGAGGGAGAGAGAGAGGAGAAAATTGTGGACAACTCTTGTACATGAGAAAGGAAAAAGAAAGACCAGTAAGAAGCTACTGGTCAGCTGGAGAGAAGAGGAAGAGAAAGAAAATAAAAGAAAAGAAAAAAAGAGAAAAGAAAAGAAAAATATATATATGCATATAAATGGACATGGCCCAATTAAAAAGAAATGGGAGAAGTCCATGATAAAAGACCCAAAAACAACAAACGAAGAAAAGTCTAAAAGAAAAGGAAGGTGGAGACTTGGGCCAACCTAGCCTAATTGGGTAAAATTTCTTTACTCTTCTCCATGGCTTATTGTGAAATTGGACTGTTTAGAGGCTAGCTCATTTTATTTAATTATACATTGATTATTTGGTGATATGAAGTAAATTTAAGTTGCTTAGAAGGTTGAAATAGGCACTTAATACCATAAATAAGTTACTGGTGTTAATAATATACAGAATTACGTGAGCAAAGGATGTAATCATATTTAGTTAAAATGTATCAAAGATGTGAATTAGGTGAATGGATTATGATAGAATGAGAAAGAGAAGTAGAATTGATGCACTAAGTATATTGGGTTTAAATTGTTGCTAGGAAAGTTTGTTGTGGAAACGTGCCAAACGAAGTAAGTGACGACAAATAGGAATAATTATACGTGTACGAGTCAATAGCAACGTAGAAATCCCACTATTGTGAAGTGAGTAACCTTATCATCATTTTAATTATCTAAAGTGACCTTTTTATTCGATTTTATGAATTTTATGAAAAATGTGTTTAAATGAAATAAATTTATAAATTGTCTTGAAATTAAATGATGACTTTGAAAATAGAGTAAATGGAGACCACTTGATATATTGTAAATTTATGATTTTAATTGATTGGCTTATGGCAATATTTGCATGAATGGTTGAATTGCTAAATGTGCTGAAAATGCATCAATTATTGATTTGCCTTGAGAAGCTGTAAAATAAAAATAATTTCCATGTCATGCTATTGCAAATTTTATAATATGGTGGGTTTAGCTTGCTGCAGTGGGCGAGTTTTGTGGACCAGTCTATTAGAAGGGCACGAAATCCAGTTATATTCATACCTCGGTCGGAGAGGCACGTAGGGTATCTCCTGAGGTATGGTTAGAGTTCACGTCACGCTGAACCACCTCGTGATGATGAACTCCGCTAACGCCAAGGAACGACTGTGTTTTCAAAACGAAATAAAAATATGTCTTACGTGTATAAGAAATTTTTAACAGCCTTGGCAGGCTTGAGTGTACGCCTCTGATCAAGGTGTCATAGAGTACTATTTGATGGCATGAGTCAAATGTTTATGAAAGTCATAAGCCTTAATGAGAAATTAAATGAAATACAATCGTTTGTGTGGGTTGGGATGAATTTTCAAATTGTGAAATACGTAATGTGATGGGATATTTTGATTGTCTCATTTTACTCGGCTTTAGCTGATTTAAATGATGTTTGTTTACTCACTGAAATTTTATAATCTTACCACCCTCCTTTCCACTCATTTCAGGTTCAGAATAGACTGTAGATAGTTGATATCGTCGAGGACTACAGTTGGACTTACATCATCCAAAAATTATAGGTTCATTTTTTTTATACTTTTGGTCATTCGTGGGCCCACGTGTCACTGTAAATTAAATTTTATACTTTGGTTATCTGTATTATAGTATGTATGAATTTATTTAGCTTTTACGCTACAAAAATTATTTACTGGTAACTCTATAAATATTGTTTTATAAGAAAATAGAAAATTTTATTGAATATTTTTTTTATATTCAAATAGATATAGTTTCGCTTTAAATGAATGTTTTAGACATCTAAATTTATTTTTGATTATGAAATATGTGTTTTCCACTCGAATACTACATTTTTAACTGGTTTCGAGATTAGTGAGAAAAAATGACCAAAATGCTCCTGTGAGACAAAAATTATTTTTCTATTGTTTTGATTTGGAAATAGTTTATAACCACTCAAAACATGTTATTATACAACTGTTGATCACAGGGGAGGTGAGAAAACTGATATTAAAGCCTTGCGAGGTTTTGATCGGCATTCTTAGCGATGAATGTCTATCAGGGCATCGTGACGATTGTCACGGGCTCAAGGAGAGTACCGAGTCGTGACACCATATGAGGTGATTCTTGGACCATTCAAAAGCTAAGAGAAAAAGATACAACTTTTATGTTTACCATTTTGTGCAATTCATCTGGAAAACTAGTAAAAAATCTTTACATAGTTGAAGCACTATAGCAGTCCAAGACAAAGGAAGTGAGGCCACAACCTTGGAGGAAGTAGGCCACGGTGCCCTAACATGAATTCCACATTTTTTTCAACTTTAAATGATCAAGGTTGCTGCCTAGGAAGAAGTAGGTCACAGCACACCTGCTACTGATTGGAAATCTTTGTTGATTCGAACTTCTTTCTTGATGTTAACTCGAACCCTATTTATGCAACCTCTTAGAGGATGTTTAGAGGAACAAAAAACACAAGATTTAAAGTTAAGATTCAACCACAAAATTATTGAAGAAAAATCTCACTAGAGCTAAGAAGAAATTGAAAGATTCAAGAAGATTTGGAGATCAAGTTTCTTTATTCTTTTTGTTATTCTTTATTTTCATGGTTCGGTTTTAATGTTTAAACTTGAATTGATGATAATTTGTGACATTATGGGGAACTAATTTAGTTATCTAAGATTATGACTGAACTCAATGCATAGTCTGAAGATTTATTTCTCTTTTGTTTATGTTTGATAGTTTTAAGTTGCTCATTCAATTTTGTTCTTAATGCTTCTAATTGCCTAATTACCAATTAAATTGAATTGAAAACCTAAGTTAACCCTTGAAGAAGGAGATTTAGGGTAGACCTTAAATAGAATAGCATATGATTGAATGCACTTAGTTAATTAGGTGGTTTGATTTGCATATAGGGTAGACATACACTTATAAGCTATACGTAGCTAAGATTAGAGCATGAACTTAATGAATTTTTCTTCAATTTAATTTCCATAGACATATAGTAAGTTAGTTGAGAGAGATATTTTTATGAGAAACTTGACAGAGACTTGTAAATAATTTAGAACTCTAGGTTAGTAACTTAATCTATTAAAGTAAGTTAAAAGAAAGATACAATATTCAAATGAAGTATTGAAAACTATCATAATCTTAGGTCTGGTAGTTGATTGAATTTTTAAATTAATTTTAGATTAGTTCTAGTTTTAGTTTATTAGATTTAATTTTGTTTTTTAATAATTTAAATTTGGTTGTTTAAATAAGATTAGAGTGTGCTAATTTTAGTAGTTAGTAGTAAGAATTAATTTAATTCATTGTGGGTCAACACTCTACTTTTCACTATATTACTTGTTTAACGATATGCGCACTTGCATGGATAATCCGACAAATAAGTTTTTGGCACCGTTGCCAGGGAATTTGATTTTTAATTCTTTCTTGTTAATATTAATACCAAGCATTCTTAATCTTACTTCAAACTTTTTCTTTAATTTTCAAGTACTTTTGGTCATTGTATGTGAAGAACCTGAATTTGGAAGTTGTTCATTTTCATCCAAAAATCAAAAAGACTTTTCAAAAACTTCAAAGGAAAAATCAATAAGTTTTTACTCAAAGCAAAATAATGGCTAATCAACAAGGGGAAAAGACCGAGTCTTTCAGGGAATATGTTGTCTCATTGGTACAAGGACTCCACTCTCGTATCCACAGACCTCCTATTCAAGCCAACAACTTTCAAATTAAGCCAGCAATCATTCAGATGATTCAAACTTCTATTTAGTTTGGGGGTTTGCGTAATGATGATCCTAATGCTCATATTGCGAATTCTTGAAAATTTATGACACATTCAAGGCTAATGGTGTTACTAATAATGCTATAAGATTGAGGCTTTTCCCTTTCTCACTGAGAGATAAAGCAAAGAGTTTGTTAAATTCGCTTCTTGTTGGTTCCATTAATAGTTGGGATGATCTGGCTGAAAAATTCTTAGCAAAATTCTTTTCATGTATTAAGACTGTAAAGATGCATGATGACATCACCTCTTTTATGCAATTTTATTCTGAATCATTGTATGAGGCTTGGGAGAGGCACAAGGATTTGTTAAAAAGGTGTTCTCATCATAAGTTACCTAGGTGGTTGTAAGTTAAACTGTTTATAATGATTTGCTCGGACCTATTAGAACCACCATTGATGCTGCAACTGGAGGTGCACTTATGAGTAAATCCATTGATGAGGCTTCTGATATGCTTGAGAAGATGGCTTTCAATAATTACCAGTGGCCATATGAAAGATTGGGTGTAAGAGAAGTTGTTGGAGTTCATGAACTAGATCAATTAATGATTTGATTACACAATTCGCTTCTTTATAAAAAAATTGATAAATTAAGTGTTAATGTAGTTTAGAGCCCTTATGTAACTTGTGAACTTTATGGAGAAAGACATTCCAATGACAATTGCCCCATATACACTGAATCTGTTAAATTTGTTGGAAATAAATAGCAGAACAAGAGTCCCTATTCCAACACTTATAATCCTGGTTGGAGGAATCATTCTAATTACTCATGGAGCAACAACCAAGGATCTTCATGAACATCTAAGCCAAACTTGCCTCTTGGATTTCCAACTAGAGCTTCTATGCCAGAGAAAAAGCCTTCAATGAAGGAGATGTTCATACAATTAATGGCAAAGGCTGATGCCTACATAACAAAAAATGATGCCATCATTCAAAATCAAATAGCATCAATCAAAAATCTTGAGACACAAATGGTCCAACATGCTAGTGCTCTCAATAACAGACCTTAAGGTACTTTACCTAGTGACATTGAGCCTAACCCAAGAAGAGAAGGTAAAGAACATTGAAAGGCAATCACTCTCCACAGCAAAAAAAAAAAGTAACTGAGAAAGATTTAAATTTTGAAATGTCAATTCATTTTGGTGAAAAAGAAATTAAAAAAGATGCTGAAAAATAATTATGGTTGAAAAATCTGCTGAAAATTCAAAAGAAGAAAAATCACAATTAAAAACTACTCACACACCTCCACCACCTTTTTCTCAATGTTTTAAAAAAGAAAAACTTGATAAACAATTTCAGAGATTTTTGGAGGTATTTAGAAAGTTGCATATTAATATTCATTTTGCTGAAGCTTTGGCAAAAATGCCAAGTTATGTTAAATTCTTGAAAGACATCTTGACTAAAAAAGGGAAATTGAAAGATTTTGAAATAGTTGCACTTATTAAGGAGTGAAGTGCTATAATCCAAAATAAGCTTCAACTAAAGCTTAAAGATGCATAGAGTTTTTCTATTCCTTACACTATTGGTAATTTTAAAATTTCTAAAGCTTTGTGTGAATTGGTTGCTAGTGTTTCAATGATGTCTTTGTCCATTACTAGGAAACTTGAATTTAAAGAGATACAACCCACTATAGTTACCTTGCAATTAGCAGATAGAGCAATCAAGCACTCAATTGGGATTATAGAAAATGTTTTGGTTAAAGTTGGGCATTTGTACATACTAGTGGTCTTCTTTGTGCTTGAGATTGAAGATGATGTTAAAATTCCTCTTATTTTGGGATGACCATTCTTAGCTATAGTTGATCCAATCATTGATGTGAAGAATTGTAAGAAAACTTTCAAAGTTAGAAAGAAGGAAGTAAAGTTTAATTCGTTCAATGTAACTAAGTATTCTTATACAGATAGTTGCTATAAAGTGCATTTAGTCAATAAAGGTAAAGGTAAGCCTATTCCAACACCTTTAATAAAACAAGCACCAAATCTTGAGTTAGAGCCACCACCACCTATCAGAATTGAGCAATGTCATGAAGAGCATAATCCACTACCTTCTAGTCATCTTGATTTTGTGGTTGGACAGTGAGTAGAATTTTCTGGTTCACAACTCCATCTTTTGCCATGGAATTTTAAACCATATTGGTGGAAAACCTTCAAGGTGGTAAAGATTCATCCTTATGATATTATAAAGATTTATAATGGGCTTACTAGTGCATTCAAGGTCAATAAACAAGCCTCAAGCCTTATAAAGTAGTCTAGAAAGAGGTGCCATAGTCAAGCTAATGACTATAAAGAAGCGCTTCTTAAAAGGCAAGCCAAACATTTTAACTTAATTTACTTACTCTAAGTTATTTTCATTTATTTATTTTCCATTACTAAAAATTTGCTAATTAATTTCTTTTATTTTGTAGGTACATTTAAGCCTAAAAAAGAGGGGTAGGTCACGGCCTCTTGACTTGGCATCCACACGTGCCGTAGCTCAAAAGACCCTACGTCACAACCCTACGCCCCTTGAAACCCCCTCTTCCCTTTTCTCTTTTTAAGTTTCCCTCCCCCTTATTTAAACCCCCCACCTCACATAAACCCTAAACCTCCCATCTTTTTTAGACTTCTCTACACTTTTCTCACTAATTCTTTCTATAATCCCATTAACCCTACCACTACCTTGTTATTCTATGGGTGTCAATGAAGCAGAGGATGATGATGAGGAAGAGGATTAAAGTTTCTCCAAATTCATTCAACCATCAGGGGAGTATTTTTGTGAGACCCTGTTAAGCTCGATTAAAAGACGGTATTGTACCGAGTGGTACAACTAAGTTAAATCGAGTCTTGAACTAGTTCAAATAGAAATTCTAAGAGGAATTTAAAAATTTTAAAACCAACAGAATGGCTTAGAATAGTGATTTGGAGTTCAAGGTCCAGTTTGGAGTCCATCAGAAAATTGACCAATTAGGGACAAAACGGTCATTTTACCATTTGATGATAAAATGGAGATTTTTAGCCAAGATTTGATCACATTTGACCAAGAATAATTATATGAAATATAATTATGATTATTGGAGTATAAAATGATGTTTAGCAGTGAAAATTTATGATTCTCGGTATTTATGGAGCACAAGGGCAAAATGGTAATTTTGCCACTAGAGGACTAAACAAAAATTTTTTTAAA
>NC_030851.1:16288013-16327742 GCF_000208745.1 Theobroma cacao | reverse complement strand
GGTTTAAAGGAGCTAAAACAATTGCATGGTTTTAAGAAAACGAATACATCATGATTTCGATAAACATTCCTTATTGTATGCTTGTTCCCTCCTTGTTCACTCACTGAGTATTGTACTCACGTTTTATAAAAATTCATGTTTTCAAATCAGGTGACTGTTGGACCCTAGATCGAGGAGTCCCCGTAGTGCATCTCCTGGGTATGTGTCTGGCATTCGATAGTAATCCCTTTTATTGTAAATGTCTCCGCTGGAAGTCATGGGTTCTTTTGCATTGTGAATACAATCTAACAATGTGAATATGTGTATGCAATGTAAATTGCTAAATACATGACTGGTATAGTGCATGAATATTATTATCGATAATGCCATTGTGTTTTGGCTATGTTCACACTCGGGAAAAGGTGTGTGTGTATGCATGATATGATAAATTTGTTAAGCAAAGGTAAATAGATAGGCTTGCTTGGGCTTAGTGAGCTATGCTCATTGAGCTCATGCGCCGGTCATGGCCCGGGAAATTGGGTCGTGACAATTTTCTACCTTTCCTTTATCTTTTCTAATATTGAGGATAATGTTTAATTTAAGTTTAGGGGATGAATTTATTTTTCTGTTGGTGAATATTCTGTGGAAGTACCAACATTTAATTTTATTTGCTTGTTTATTTAGATTTTAAATAATTAAGATCAGTTGATCATTCAAATTTTTATGCTTGCTTAAATGTTTAGGAATCTAAAGTAGAGTTGTGCTAAATTTTTCAATGATTTCCTTAACCAATGATGATAACTAGTTGTTTTGTATCTTCAACTTTAAGTGAATAACGTTTTCGTTTGGATTCATGCTAAATTCTTTTGTTTAGTATCATTGTTAAGATGTGATTTTCACATATATTTAGCACTATATCTTTTATTTTGAATTATTGTGCATATTTAGAGAAGGTTTATGTTGATATAAAATTTAAATTATGTCATAAATTCTAGAATTTGCTTGATTCTCTCTCAAGGCAAAATCTTAGGCAATATTTAGTTAAGGACATGATGTAGGTCATCTTTAAACCGTTTGAGTCTTTCAAGCTAACCTTAATATATTTTTATCCCTAGTATGCCCTTTTAAGCCTAATTCTTTTTTCTTTCTTTAACTACATAATAAAGCGCTTAGCCTTAAAATAAAATTTCCAATTTTACAACCTTCACTCTTAAGCATGTATATTGTTTTAGGAAATATATATTGAGCTAAATGCATATGGTAGAAAGGTGATGTTGATGTGAAAAAAATTCAAAATATTAAAAATAACCCCACTACCTATAATACAAAGAAATAAGTTTGGGGATTTGAAATTGTGATGAAAAGAAAAGAAGAGAAAAAGTATAATAAAGTGTAAAACAAAAGAAAAGTTCAAAGAGAAGACAAAAGAGTTACTTGGAGAATGAAAATAGAGCTTTATATGGGTCCTAGAATGATTATGTGTTTATGGTGAATTGAACCAAATTATTGTCCTTTACCCTACCTTAACCCTAGCCATACATTACAAGCTTAAAAAAGACCTATTGATCTTTGACTTAATATTAGTCTACATTAGTGGAGAAAGAGATGAAAAGTAAACCTATGGAGTTCTAATACTAATTTGAAATTTTGCATTGGCATAAACTCATCCAGATGGCATGATATTCTTGGTAAGAGATTTTTCACACACGAAAATCCATTCAAGAATGAGCTAGCATTGGACTTGAAACATGAATGTGAATGATGCCTATATTTTTCTTTAAGTTAGAGATTGATAGACATACATTTGAGGAAATTATAGGAGATCAATGAGTTAATGCACTTTATCTCTAGTAGTTACTTTATTCATTTTGTTTTCACCATTTAAATTCTTTTTCATAGTTAGTTTTTCAGTTTTTTTCATTATTTTGCTTGAGGACTAGCAAAATCTTAAGTTTAGGGATGTGATAACTCTATGATATAGAGTTTTTTGGACTCAATTGTAATAGTAATTTAGCTAAGTTTTTGTCGTAATGCATAGAAAGTAATTAGGTTTTATTTAATTATTTTAAGTTTGTTAATTAGGTGAGTCAATCTAAGCTTAATTAATCTTGTGTATAAATTGATGGTTATGGGTCTAAGATAAGTTGTTATTGATTTATTTGTGCCTTTGTAGGTGTTTATTGGAAAAAGACTTTTAATGGAAAAATGAGAGAAATTATGAGATATAGACTTCCACTACACATGTCTCGGTATTTCAACAATAACTTTCTCTACAGAACTCCAAACGAGGTGATTCTTGAACCATTGGAAAGCTAAAAGATTTTTATTTTATGTTTACTACTTCATCTAGTTTGGCCTGGAAGGTGGTCAAAAAACCTTATCATATCTAAAGCACTATAGTAGTCTAAGATAAAGGAAATAAGGCTGTAAACTTGGAGAAGGTAGACCATGGCACCTCGACATGAATTCCACATTTTGTTCACCTTTAAATGGTCGAGGTCACAGCCTAGGAAGAGGTAGGCTATGACGCACCTACTGCTAATTGGAAATCCTTGTTGATTCAGACTTTCTTTCCTAACGTGAACTTAAACCTTATTTATGCAACCTTTCAAAGGACTTTTAAAAGAATGAAAAACACAAGATTTAAAGCTAAGATATAGCAACAAAATCATTGAATAAAAATTTCATTGAAGCTGAGAAGAAATTGAAGGATTCAAGAAGATTTGGAAATCAAGATTACAACTTTTTGACTTTCTTTATTCTTTTTGTTATTCTTTATTTTTCTTGGTTTGGTTTCAATGTTTAAACTTTATTTTATAATAATTTGTGACATTATGGGGAACTAATTTAGTTATCTAAGATTATGATTGAACTCAACACATAGTTTGAATTATTTATCTCTTTTGCTTATTTTTGATGGTTTTAAGTTGTTTATTCTATTCTTTTCTTAATGCTTCTAATAGTCTCATCACCAATTATATTGAATTAGAAACCTAAGTTAACCCTTGACGAAGAAGATTTAAGGTCGAGCCTGTATAGAATTGCATATGATCGAATGTACTTAGTTAATTAGGTGCTTTGATTTGTATATAGGGTAAACATATGATAAATCTATTATATAAAGTTATCTTGCACATTTGTCGAACCTAAATAGAACTAAGTCCTTTAGTTTTTAAGTAAATTATAGGTATTTGATATGCTCTCTTAGTAATAGTTTAATCTATGTTATAGCATAATCATTGAAGCAATTTTAGTTAATTTCTAGTCAAAAAGTCCTAATTTCAGCCTTTACTTATTTAGTCTTCTACTAATGAAGCAGTGCAAGAACATGGAGCTTAAATGGCAATGGATGATGCAAGTTGGTTTTAAGAAGGCTTGAACACGTTGTGGTTTTTTTAGTACAATTCAAGTTACAAAAGTCCAATTATTGTGATTTTTGGACTACTAGAAAGCTAAGCAAAAGGTCTACAACTTTCATGTTTATTACTACTTCTAGTTTTGATTAGATCATGGTCAAAATCATGTGGAAAATGAATGAACTGTAATAGGGACAACATGGAGGCTAGAATGCACAAAGCACCAACACAACAGCTTTGATGCCGTGACACCATGCTTCCAGTGCCGTGGCACTGCCCTTGTTGGTAAACACACCATGTGATAACAAGCTCGACACTACGACATCTACACGTACCATTTTATTCTGCACCCTTCAATACTTTAAATGGGAAGGCTATTTTGAGGGCTTATAAAAAGGGCTTTTGAGACTAAAAGCAGGGGAGGTCAGAGTAACTTTCAGAGGAAAAGAAATCATAAACAAAAGGAGAAAGAAGGAGAAAGAAAAGAAGATTAAGGCTCAAAAAGTTATAAAAAAAATTTTCTCTCTAGATTTGTTCTTCTCTCACTTTCTTTTACTATATTTATGGTTTCTTTCTAGTGGATGATGTTTGCTGAGAATATGATGAACTTAATAGCTTTTTCTAGGATTATGGTTGATCTTTTCATGTAGTTTGGATATTTTAACTCTCTTTTACATATTATTAATGGGTATTGTGTTGTTTATTTCAAATCTATGCTTATTGCTTCTAATTGCTTGACTAACAATTAGATTGATTTGGGTCTCTAAATGCAAATTGATGAATGGAGTTTAGAATAGACCAAGGGTTTGAATAGCATGTGTTCAATTCACTTACAGATTAGGTGATTTGATTAGTATTTAGGATAGAAATATACCTAAATACAAGATGCATTGAAATTTAGAGCCTAAGCCTAGTGAACCTTCCTGAATTAATTTACATAGACCTATGGATAATTAAATATGAGAGGTATGTTTACAAGCATCTCGACAGAGACTTGTAGACAAATTTGGACTCTAGGCTAACAACCAACTCATTGATTTAAGTATGAAGAGAAAGATAAAATTGAAATGAAAGGTTGAGTAATTGCACAATCTTAGTCCTTAATTCACTAATTCTCTAGTAATTTATAGCATTAACTCCCTAATTTAGCTTTGTTAGTTAAATTTCATTTTTCATTAATTTTCAAATTAGAGTTACTTGGATAAATTATGGTGCCCAATTTTAGTACTTTGCAAGAATTTAGACACAATTCTCTATGGAGACCATACTTTTCTTACTATTATATTACTTGTGCGATACATGCGCTTACGTGTGTGTAAAGAAGGCAACAAGTTTTTGGCGCCTTTACCGAGGAATCGATTTTCTATTCCTTTTGCTAATATTAATACCAAGCAAACTAGTCTTAATTCAAGCTTTGTTTTCTTTATTTTCAAGTAATTTTTGGCCAGTGTATTAGAAGAGTAAAGAGCTTGGAAATTGTCCCTTCTGATCCAAAAATCAAGAAGACTTTTAAGAGATTACTTAGACAAAACTCTCAAGACTCCAATCAATCAGATACAATGGTTGAGAATCAAGGTGAGCATCAAATTCAAGGACATGTAGTTGATAATCGATCATTAAGGGATTATGTTGTTCCGTTCAAGGACTTCAGTCAAGCATTAGGAGGCCAACAATTGAAGCCAACAATTTTGAGATTAAACCGACCATCATTGAAATGATCCAAACATTTGTTCAATTTGGAGGCCTCCCAAATGATGATCCTAATGCGCACATCTCAAGCTTTTTCGAGATTTGTGATGCCTTTAAGCATAATAGGATCACTGATGATGCTATTCAATTGAGGCTTTTCCTTTTCTCACTACAGGAAAAAGCCAAAGTTTGGTTGAATTTTCTCCCCGCTGACTCTATCACTACTTGGGATGACCTTGCACAAAAGCTTCTAGCCAATTTCTTCCCTTCAACAAATACGACAAAGATGAGGAATGATATTACATCCTTATCGCAATTTGACTATAAATCCTATTTTAGAGATACCCACAGCATAATCTACCCAAATGGCTTTAGGTGCAAACATTTTCTAATGAGTTGTTGAACCCCATTCGAACTATTATTGATGTTGCAGCTGGTGGTGCTTTAATGGCTAAATCTATTAATAATGCCTATGATTTTTTAGAAGAAATGGCGTCCAACAATTATCAGTGGTATTGTAAAAAGGCATTACTTAGGAAGGTGGCTGGAGTTATTGAGTTGGATGTAATTAATACCTTAATTGCTCAGGTAACTGCTCTTACCAAGAAATTTAAGATTATTGGTGTTCACTTTATTCAAACTCCTTTGGTCATATGTGATTATTATGGAAACAGGAACTCAACTAATCATTGTCCTATGAGTACAGAGTTGGTTCAGTTTATGGGAAATCAGCAATAGAATAATCCATACTCTAATACTTACAATCCTAGGTGGAGGAATTACACAAATTTTTCTTAAGGTGGCAATCAAGGATCTTCATTTGTTCTAAGACCAAACTTCCCTCTAAGTTTTCCATCCTAGGTGAGACCTCCAATGCAAGAGAAAAAATCCTTCATGGAAGAGCTATGGCTGCATTACAAAGCTAAAAGCAATGTCCCTATCCACAATCATTCAGCTTCAATAAAAAATTTGGAAGCTCAAGTTGTTCAGTTAGCTTGCTTTTGCAATGTTAGGCCTCAAGGAACCTTACCGAGAGACACAGAGCCAAATCCTATGAGGGAAGGCAAAAAGCATGTGAAAGGCATTACTCTTGGAAGTGGGATAGCATTGGGTGATAACAGTGAGCCAGTTGATAGGCAACAAAAAAAAATGGAAAAAGTGGTAGCGGTTGATGGTTTAGAGAAATAGATATAAGAAAAAGATGTACAAGTAACACACCTTCTTCCACCATTCCCTCAGCATTTCAAACAGCAACAATTAGATTCCCAGTTCCAAAAATTCTTAGAGGTATTCAAGAAACTCCACATCAATATTCCTTTTGCTGAAGTACTAGAGTAGATACTTATATATGTGAAGTTCTCGAAGGACATCAAAAAATAAGTTGGGAGAATATGAAATTGTAGCACTCACTAAAGAGTATAATGCCATAATCCAAAATAAGCTACCACCAAAGCTCAAAGACCCAGGGAGCTTTTCAATCCCTTCTGCCATTTATAAAGTTCAATTACTCAGAGCTTTGTGTGATTTAGGTGCTAGTGTACTAAGAGTCTTGGACTTAATGAAATCAAGCCTACTATAGTGACTTTGCAATTAGCAGATAGATTGACCAGGTACCTTTTCAAAATTTTTGAAGATGTATTGGTGAAAATAGGGAAATTGTATATTCATGTGGATTTTATTATGCTTGAAAAGGAAAAGGATGTTGAGATTCTTCTTATCTTGGGAAAGCCATTCTTAGCCACTATGGAAGCTATTATTGATGTGAAGAAGGGTCGAATTACCTTTAAGGTTAGAGAGGAAATTGTGGAATTTAATATCCTTATTGTAATTCAATATCCATCTTCCACAAACTATTGTTATAGAGTGGATTTTGTTGATAATGGTAATGATAAAGTTAGTCCACATAATGCAATTAAGAAAGCTCAACTTCAAATATGAGATTACTACCACAGAGTAGCATTAAGAAAGACAAATAAAGAATAGCTTAACAATCATCAAGTAAACTTGGTTTCAAGATTGGGCAACAAGTGCTACTCCATGATGCGCATTCCAAGGTCTTTCCATGGAAATGTAAATCAAAGTGGGTGTGTCTTTTTAGGATTGGGAAAATCTATCCTAGTGGCATTATAGAGGTCAAGAATGAGATACAGGTTTGTTTATTGTCAATGTGTTGAGCCTCAAGCCTTATGACAAGAAAAGATGAAGAGCTTGAAAAGAAAGTCCGGTTGAAGACTATAAAGCAAGCGTTGCTTAGGAGGCAACCCAAGTTTTTGAACCCTTACATATTTTCCTTATGTTTTTATCATATTCTTGTTACGTTTAAGTTCTATAGTTCTTCACCATTTTCATTTTCGTATTTTCTTTGTTTTTTGCATCTCTGCTCACTTTTAATTATGTTCATCTTTATAATCTTTTTCATTCTTGCATTTAAGGTCTTTTATTTTCCCATTTACATGTTTTTGTAATTAATTATCTACATTTTTTTTACAGGTAAGAGGGGGTGCATGGTAGCAAGCATGGCATCGCGGTGCCACAAGGAGACTACAAGGGTAACTCGAGAGGGAAGCGCTGGTCCTCTAGCACTACGGTGTTGTACCTATTTATAAGTTTTCTCTCTTTCCTCTTACTCCCAATTTCAAACCCTCAACTTCTCTCTTTCAATTTTCTTTCTTCCAAACTCATTAATCCTCAATACTAAACCAAAAAAATCTCAAAATACTTCAAGTTTTTACTCAAAAAGCACAAGATTCAAAAAGTTTCACCAAGTTCTTCCATAAAAAATGTAGAATCTTTTACAAGTAAGTATGACATTCTTGTTAGAATTCTTGTTCATGTGGAAAATGGTTATTTTAGGAGATTTGGATTGATAATTCTTGATGGGCTTTGCCTATTATTGATATTATTGGAATTGTGTTTGAAGTTTTGTGAAAATTTGTGGTGGATTTTGGAATTGGATTAGTTAGCCATTGTGAATAATATCAATTTTCTATGCATTTAAGGGATTTTTGTTAATTTGATGATTATTGGTGGTATTCTTATTGTTAGAATTTTGAGAGAATTGAATAAGTTGAATTTTGTGGTAAGTTGAAGTTGAATTATGGCACCTAAAAGAGCTAAAATTGGTGGCAGTGAATATGATAAGTCTAAATTTGTGTCAGCTGAGGCGTTTACATGTCATACTCAATCATTAATGCAAAAATCACCAGTACCTCAGAAAGGTTTTGATATACCCAATGTACGTTATGCAAATATTATGAGTAACATTGAAGCGAGACATTAGGAGAATTTTTGAGCTCAACCTGAGGCGGCAATGATGCCAATCATTAGAGAGTTTTATGCTAACACATATGAGCATGAAAATGGAGTTACATTTTGTAAGGGTAATAGAATTCTTTTCGATAGTGTCACCATTTAATCAATTTTATAATATACCAGAGATTGAGAATGATGAGCATGCCCAATATGGGTGGCAATGTGAATCTTGATGAGGTCATCACCTTCCTTTGCAACCCTAGCACTCAATGGAAAATATCAAAAGGGGTCTCAGTTTCATTCAAGGCTAGTGCATTGAACAAGTTCTTCAAGGTTTAGTACCACCTCTTCACAGCCAAGATGTTTCTAATGAAACATTTGAGTGATGTCACCAAAGATAGAGCAGTCTTGCTCTATGTCATGGTCACAAGTAAATCCATTATTGTTGGCAAGCTGATTTTTAATAACATTGTTCACTCTACTAGTTCAACTAAGGACAACATTTGGTACCTAGCGATCATTGTGTTACTTTGTAAGCAAGCGGGAGTGCAGTGGTCCAATGAAGAAGAATTTTACACCCAAAGGCACCATTGGATCCCAACATCATTCATAAACTCTATGACCACTCGATTGCTGGTGCTAGTTCATCCTCCGCACCATGACCTCCACCATGCCTAACATACCTTACCATACCTTAAAGATTAAAGCGTCTGGAACGGAGAATAGTGCACCAGGGAAAGTGTGTGAAAGCTATGGAGCAAATATTATGAGCTTGTGCATTACACATAGGCATAGACATGACCGCCTTTCCATCTTTACCAAAGGATCCCATGATTGATGATAATGATGAGAAAGAGGAAGAAGAGTAAGATTAAAGGAGTTTTCATTACTTAACTTTTAGCAACATTGGGGACAATTTTGGTTTTAAGTTTGGGGGTGAAATTTTAAAATTTTAAAACTTGTTTTTATGTTTCCATTGCGTGTTATTAGTTTCAATTTGAGTAAGTTGTTTGGTTTCTCAGTTTATCAAATTTGTTTTCTCTAAAAATGTTGGCTATGATGATTGATTGCAACAATTGCTTTGATTTATCTATCCAATAAATAAAAATAATTGTCTTGTTATCCTTATGCTCAAAGTAATTTTGAATATTATTTAAGTATTATATTGAACTTTGTTGTTAAGCATCATTGTAGAATGTGAATTTCTGAGAATATTTATGTAAGAGTAAATTTTTTAATAATGTCTCAAGTTCTAGAATTTTCTTGAGTCTCTCTAGGCAAAATCCTAAATTACACTTAGTTAGAGAAATGACTTAATCCATTTTTGGATCATTTGAGCTTTTTGATCCTACCATACTATATTTTATCCTTAGTTACCCTTTTCTGAGCCTAATTTTTCTCATTCTTTGTTAAACACATAGTTAAATAGCCTTGGCCTTCAAATAAAATTCCATTTTAACACCCATCATTCCTAAGTACATGGATCATTTTAGGAGTGTAATTGAGCTAAATAATGAAGAAAAAGGTAGCAAAAGTGAAGTTTGAGGAAAATTCAAAATTTTGTGAAAATATTTATCACGACCTAAAATCTAGGGGTCTATAACAAACACATGAGCCCGACAAGCAAGCCCACTAGACCCAAGCAAGCTTCAGAGTTCACATCCATATAACTCAAAGCCAAGGGATTTAATAATCAAATATTTATAATAACTTCAAACATAAATACACTATCCATGGCAGGTAATTTATACAAATGTTCCTAAAGCCATACATTAGCCAATCAAGGAGAATTTGTACATAACAACCCTTGCACACAAATTCATATGGCACAATGTGCCTACATACACAATAATCTAAGTGCAGAGCGAAAGCTCATGACTAATGCAGCGGAGTGACACAAGGGTGAAACCTATCGGATGCTAAAAATCAGTCTGTCCCTGGACGACCTTTTACCACACAACTTTGTGGCCTATTTATCTGTACATGGTATACAAATAGGTGAGTACCATAATACTCAGTGAGTGTTACAGATAAACAAAATCATACATATATATATTAAACAGATATATAAAATATATGCACCATCTGTGCACCAAGATGTTCTAGCAAACATCTCCCAATATAAGTCATTGTCCTCAATATCTCCAAAAATCATCACACATATCGTTAGGCTTACCCTCAAAGCCAATCAAAGTTATTTAAATCATTCTCCACAGCACACTCTAGTCACCAGAGTATCACATCATAATCATATCATATTTATCTAAGCCTCTCCATGGCTATCTCACATCATATAAAAATCAAATCAATGAGTGGTTCTCCTCTAAGCTCAGTCAGATCACGCATAATGGCTAACTGGCAGAGAATCAAATCATGCTCAGGGCAAAGTCGCTAGCAAAGAAACAAATTACGCACGTACCGAAGTAACGGCCAAAGGACAAATCATGCACTGCGTTGAAGCAACTAGCGAAAAACAAATCATCGATCAGAGTAATCTCCCGATGTTGGCATCACCTCGGAGTAATCTCAACGAATGGCATCTAAACACTGCAGGCGAGAATCATAGGCAGGATTAGTGCCACTGTCCCTACTTACCACCATCCTTGTAGGCACACACATAGTCACAAGGGGATAAAAGCCGACTCAACCACAAATTATATCAACATATGAAATTCATCCCTCAAACGGAAACACAAATCCACAAATAAGGCCACCATGCCTTTTTCATTCACATTTTCCTTATCAAACCTCAATTCACATTTATTAAGCTTCAATGGTCTTTAAGCTCAATTAAGTTCTAAAAGCCTCTAAGTCTCCAAGGCATCATTCAATCAAATCATCTCAACATATCATTCACCTAGGGTAATCTACTCCTAGGGGTTCATCATAGCCTCTAGACGTCTTAGTCTAAGCACACACAGCATAGGCCACACATATGGCTCACATCACAGTACAATCACACACAATTCACATATATACATATACACAAATATTGTTCTCTAGCCTAGGTTCATTCGTCTAGGCATACATATTTCATTCTAATACCATGGCAACTCATCTATCATGCGTCATGCATTACATACATTTTTTTAAACCCATTCACCATAACAAATCGGAGGTACCCCCAACCAAGCTTCGATCCTTAGCCTCTAATCATTGTCTAGCTTACCAATGAGTTGACTTAACTACGTTTTCCCTTTCAAACACCTCAAAACATCGAAATGCTAATTATTCCTAGCTTTCGAAAAATGCTAGCTTTTGCAAAATTAACCAAATCTTAGCAATTTAACTAGTTAAGTTCAAATCTTTCATTAACAAGCTAAACCCATAGCTTAGAAGCTAGATTGCACAAGTTTTAGCTCCAAATTCTCCAATCCAAGCTAAAGAGAGAAAAATACCAAATTTGGAGAAAAGTCAGATTTGAAGTTATTAACCAATTAAATTGAAAAGTAATCGCTAAAAATGTTAAATCTTGCCTCTAGGATGGTTTCCCAAGCTTCAATGGCTTCAAAAATCTGTTTGGGGCCTTAAGGCTTTGAGTTTCTAGAGAAAGAAAGGGAGAGAAAAAGCTAAGAGAAAGGCTTGTGCGAAATGGCCCAAAATCCCTATTTATTTTTGCCTTCCTTCTCTGATGTATTAATACATTTTGGCAATGTATCGATATATCTACCCTAATTTCGAATGAATTTATCGACACATTGGGGCAATATATTAATACATTTCAAGCAGAATTCACCCTGCCCAAACATGTATTGATTCACATGGTAAATGTATTGATACTTTTCCCCCTAGGTGCTCTCTCCTTCAAATGTATCGATACATTTGGACAATGTATCGATACATGTTCATCTTTGGCCAAATCTATCGAAACATTCCCAAATGTATTGATGGAATATTCTCCCTACAACCTTTGTTGTTCATCTTGCCATGCATTTATTGATACATTTGGGTATGTATCAATACTTTCACCCTTGTAGGCAGTTCTAAGCTTCCCAAAAACTCCAAAATTCAAGTTTAACACTCTAATTTTATTCTTGGTTGATATTACACCTCAAATCATTCATTTAGCTTAATACCATACACGTAAATTTACAATCATACACCAAACTTAGATTGAAACCTCAAACTATGGGATTTATCACGTTTCCTCAAAATTTCATCTAAGTGTCTGTAATACCCTGCACCCTCGTTGGACACAATTAAGACCTTATTGATCAAACGAATGATTGTTTGATGTGAATTGGCGTGCTAAAGAGCGACAAATGATGAAAGGAACGTTCTAGAACAAAATGCTTCGCGTGCAGAAATAATAATTAAATAATATTATTTTCGTTGGAGAGGAATTAGTAAGCTAAAGGATGATTTGAAAGTAAACCGAGATGTAATGATGTGTTTCGGGACCAAATAAGACAAGTGAAAATTTTAAAATAAAATAATATTTTATTCACTAAAATAATATTAAAATATTAATATTTTACATGTTGTCGAAATTAGTCATGAAAAATGGAATATGACTAATTTAAGTAGGGGAGAAGAAGTAAAGAAGAATATTGAAGGAAAACGACGATAATTGTGTCAGCGTGATTTTATTAAATCGAGCTAACGCGAGTAAGTAAATATTTAAATATTATGGTGACAGCGCGTTGAAATGCGATCTCGATATTTTGATTATACACGTGTAACAAAAAGAAGATAGAAGGAAATTAAAATTTTTACTCGTGTCGAAAGAATTAATTTTAAAATATGAAAATTTGAGAGAGGTATATCAAATAAAATGAAGTTGAGGAATTACATGTAAATTGCATTATTTGGAGAGAATAAAATAATAAGGAAATAAAAAGAATGGGGTGAATGTTGTTTGGATGGGAATGATGTGATTTGGATGGAAATGAAGAAAAGTCAAAGTCATTTGGAATAATAATAAATTTGGAACCAAGTGGAATGGGTAGCCGGCCAAGTGAGATGGAGTAAAGAAATGAAAAGAAAATAAAAAAGAAGAAAGTAGGAAGAAATGTAAGGTGGGGGTCGGTTGAACAAAAGAATAAAGAAAGTAAAGAAAAGTTAAGTCGGTTAAGTGAAGAAGAAAAAGAAAAAAGAGAAGTCGATTGTGAGGGAAAGCAAAAGAAAAGCAAAAAAAAAAAGGAAAGAAAAATTATGGGAGAGGAAGAGAAAAGGAACGAAAAATTCTGCTCTTTTCTTGGCACGGTTTTGCTGCACTTTGAGGGAGGAAAAGACAGATTTTTGCTACAATTTTTGGAAGAAGAAAAAGCTGATTTTTTTTTAGGTTAATTGCAGGAATTTTTGAGGTTTTTATGGCTGATTTTGGTGCTAAAAATTCAAGGTTTTTGTTGCTGAAATTGTGTGAATTTGCTGCTAGAAATTTTTGAAGGTTTTTGCTGCCATTGAAGGACAACTTTGGCTGTTAAAAATTTGAGTTGTTTGCTGCCAATTTGTGCAGAAAAATTTGAGCTATTTGCTAGTAGTTTGTGCAGGAAAATTGGACAGCTTTGTGCTGCCAAAATTGAGAAGTTTTGTTGCTGGAAATTTGAGCTGAAAATCTGCTAATTTTAGAGCAGAAAATGGCAGCAAAAAGGGTGCGAAAATGAGGCTTTTGGTGATCGATTTTAAGAGGAAAGGAAAAGAGGAAGCCACGGTGGTCAAGAGAGGAAGCCACGGTGGTGAAGGGAGTGACGGACTAGAAAGAAAAAAAAAAAGAAAAGAAGAAGAAACGTGGAAGAGAGAAAAAGAAAGAAAAAGAAATAGAAAATAAATGGGCATGACCCAATAAAAAATAAGTGGGCATGGCCCAATAGGAAATAAAAATAAATGGGCTTAGCCCAAATAGGAAAAATGGAGAAGCCCATGGAGAGGGCTCAAAAGTCATAAAGAAATGAAAAAGGCCCAATGGTAAGTTAATATTATATTTTAAAGTTTATGGGTAGTTTAATATTGTGCATATTTTGGATGAAAAATATGCAAGTTGCTTAAGAAATTTTTAATTAAGTTGCTACCCATACAAATGTGTGATTAAGTATACTGAGTTTAAATTGTTGCTAGGGAAGTTTGTCATAGAGGCGTGCCGAACGAACTATGTGACTGACAAAAAGGAATAATTATATATGCGTACTAATCAATAGTGAAGTAATATCCCACTATTATGAGGTGAGTAAGGGGTGTCAATTTTAAAAATTCAGTATATATATACATGTACGTATATTTTACGTGAAGTGCAAAATTTATGGAAAGCATGCGTTGATAGAATTTTAAGGAATTATGGGTGTAAGTTATTTTTAGAAATCATTTGAAATATATATATATTAGATGTAAAGTGTTTTAAACCGGGAAACAAGTTTTTTGAAAAGATTTACATCAAAGGAAATTGTGCCTTATTGTTTGTGTTGTGTGCATTCATGAAATTTATTACATATTCACCATGTTATTTTGATACAAAATATCATGCAAATATTTACAATGAACATTTTATGAAAAGAGAGTTTTAGCGTGATGTGGGGACCGATATTTTGAGAAAGGTTTAAAATATCCCCTTGAAGATCAAATTTGAATTCTTTTAAAAGGTGATTTCATTTTAACCAAGAAATTCAAGAGTAATTGGAGACTGCTACTTGTTGTGTTATAAATTGTATTTTGAATCAAATGGCTTATGATAATATTGGCATGAATGGTTGAATTGGTAAATGTGCTGAAAATGTATGAACTGTTGATTTGCCTTGAGAGGCTGTAAAATAAAATAATTGTCGTGGCATGCTATCGCAAATTTTATTGTATGGTGGGTTATAAATTGGTTGCTGCAGTGGACGAGTTCTGTGGACCATCCTATTAGAGGGGCACGGTAACCTTATTATATTCATACCTCAGTATGAGAGGCGCGGTTGGATAACTCCTGAGGTTAAAACTTTAGAGTTCACTTCACCCCAAACCACCACATGAGGGTGAACTCAGCCAACGCCAAGGAACTGCTATGTTTTCAAAATAAAAATATGATTTATGCGTACATGACTTTTTAACAGTCTTGGCGGATTCGGTTGGGATAGCCCCAGGCCAAGGTATCCTTGACAACCGAGTATGAAAATGATTTTGGAACAAGCCAAGTTTTTAAAAAAGTCATAAGCCATGTTGCTTATTTTTGACAAAAATGTAATGGTTTTATATGAGTTGAAATAAGTTTTAATATTATGAATTATATTTCTTTGCATGGTGAAAATGGAATTAAACGATTTTTTGTAGCTCCCCCATTTGTTTATCTGTGAAATGAATCTGTAATTCCTCGCATATGGGGCGAGTTATGATTTTTGCATGATTTTAAATATTATTTGGTTTTGCGGGAGCTTGCTAAATTTTATTGATTTGATTTAAAAATAATTATTAATATATTTTGATGTGGAAAATTTTATTACCTCGATTATTTATACTTTATAAGAAATTCTCGATTTTTATATAAGGCACAAACCCTCGTTTGAAATGAGTTGCTTTTATAATCTTGCATTTTTATATTCAACTGATCTGTCGTTTGCTTGTTTCCCATCTACACCCTACTCGCTGAGTCGATGATTATCACTGAGTCTATGAGACTCATACCCCTTTATTTCCCATTTTACAAATAGGGATCAGCCTAGCGTGTAGTCAATGACGCGTTCGGTCCACCGTGAATAGGTAAAGGCATCTCCTAGCAATTTATTCCAAGTCGCTCCGCTGTTAGAGGTCAAGTCAAAGCATTTTATTTATTAAGTTGTAAACGAATTCTAAATTTTTATATAAGCATTAATTTGGAGATTATAGATTTTAATGCATATACTTACGAATAAAAGAAAATAGTTTGTATTGATTTTTATATTTATGGTTCAATTTACTATATGAAAGTATCAATATTATATGGTGATTGAATGTAGTGGATTAACGAGCGAATTCTAGACAAGCTTGTTCGAGACTTGGCGGGTCTTTTTCGAAAGTCTTGGATGCCGACAGCGACTGGGGAGAGGTCGTTGCAGTGTTAATATATGAACTCCCAAACACTTGGCACACATGGCATATCATCAAAATCCTCAAGACTTCCCATATTCATAAATCATCTTTAGTTTACTTAATCTACATCAAAAATTGGAAGGTGTTACAATATTCATTTCACTTAAATATTTGGTGATTTGATTAGTATTTAGCATAGAAATATACATAAATACCATATACAGCCAAATATAGAGCTTAAGCTTAGTGAACCTTCCTTAATTAATTTACATAGACATATGGAGAATTAATTATGAAAGGTATGTTTATAAGCATCTTGATAGAGATTTGTAGACAAATTTAAACTTTAGGCTAGCAATGTTAGCTTTAAAATTATTATAGTTTTCATTAAGACAAAATGATTAAATTTGCTTGAGCATTATTTGAGTAATCCTTGACAATTTCTTGAAATGATTTAACTCGCATACACTTGTTCTTACATTGACACAAGCTTGACTCTTGAAGTTATTAAACTATATCTATAAGCTTGTATGACTTAGGTGTATGAGCGCTTATGATTCCCATTCATTAATGTTTGATTTAAAGATTAAAGGAAAATCTTGATGCACTCATTAAGGAGGAGTTTTGAATATCTTGTTTAATGATGAAAAAAAAAAAGAGAAGGAACACTAAATCAAATAGAGTTAAATAGGTCTTCATGTTTCATTTATGTGTGTGATGCTCAGTTTTGGTTTTGTTGAATATTATGTAAAGAAAAGTAAATGCATTGACTAAGTGGGAGCACCTCATTATGCATAAAGATTTGAAGCATTTATATTAAACATAGACATTGTATTCTCAATCTTAGAGTGTTTTGTGATCATCAAAAATAACAGATAGAAAATGTTGACTCTATATATTTTTTATGATAGCAAAATATTCCCATTCATTAATGTCTAATTATATTATTTAAGTGTGCAGGAGAAAGCTTAAATCATTAATATATTTTGTATTTGTAAGCAAGTCAAAATGCTTGTTCAGTTGCAAGATGGGTTAATTGGTTAAACAAGCAAATAAGAAAGAGCTACAATTGAGTCATAAAACAGAAGCCTCTTAGTTGAATAATGAAGGGTATTAGTTAGCTATAATTCAAATTAGAAGTTGGTGGGCTCAAGAGGATTGAGAGACAGAGATGATTTAGTCAACCAAGAAGTAAGTTAGTTGACTAAAAGCCTACTGCCAGAAATCTGGACTTCAAGACAAAAGCAACTTAATCGCCTAAGAAGGAAGTTAGTCGACTAAGAGCTCACTACCAAAAATTGGGTTAAGAAGATAGAGACAACTTAGTCGACTAAGAGCGTAGTTAGTCGACTAAGATCATTCTATTAGAAAATTTGAATTGAATACTAAAAGATAAAATAACGACTAGAAACGGCTAGTTTCTGTCTTCAACAACCAGAATTGATTTTGCAAGTATTTAAAGCCTCTCCAACAATCAAAAACAAGAGAGAAAAGCCATCCATAGTGATTTTGAGCTTAAAAGACCAAAAACCTTCTCTTTACACTTGTATTTCACTCCCATCCTTTAAAAAAGTGTTTGAGCTTAGCTTTGTACATCTTAGATAAGCTAGGTGATCAATTGCACTTCATCTTTTCTTCATTTCTTGATTACTTAGAGTGTGCAAGGCACTCTAGTGGATTTACTCAAGCTTGGATTGCTTGATTGAGTGTATAGGTTCTAACTTAGCCTTGAAAAGTTAGTTGTTCGGTTTTGGTTGATCTCTTGAAAAACCATTGTTGTAGGTTGTGGTTGAGCCTTTGAAAAACCACTTTGGGTTTTGGTTGAGCCCGTGAAAAACCATTGTGAAAGGTTGTGGTTAAGCCTTTGAAAAACCACTTTGGATTTTGGTTGATCCTGGTAAAAACCATTGTGAAAGGTTTTGGCTAAGCTTGATAAAAGCCATTGTAAAGCTTGGTGAAAGCTTGTGAATTTCACCGTTCTTAGTGGATTGATTGGAAAATCCTTGGTTGAACAATCAAGGTAGTGGATGTAGGTCTTGGATCGAACAACTCTAAATTCTTGTGCATTATCTACTATGTTTTTATTTTCATTGCTTTCCAAATTAGTTCTTCATCTTGCCAAGAGCCAAAAAGTGTTATTCACCCCCCCCCCCTCTAGCACATTTATTTGGGACCAACAAGTGGTATCAAAGCCTAACCCTCATTTTTAAGGCTTAACATCTTTAGAAGAGATCCAAATGGCTTTAAAAAAATTTATTGATGCTAAGGGTCAATGCATTATATGCCTCCTCTATTTGATGGATCAAACTATCCTTATTGGAGTACTAGAATGTCCATTTATATTAAGGCTTATGACTATGAGATATGGGATGTCATTACCGATGGCCCTTTCATTCCTATGATTACAAATTTGGTAAATGGTGAGAAAACTCTCAAAGATAGAAATAAGTGGACTGAAGCTGAAATAAAGAGAGTACAAATGAACTTTAAGGCCATGCACACTCTCATTTATGCATTTGATTATAGAGAATACAATAGAGTGTTCATGTGCAAAAATGCCAAGGAAATTTGGGAAATATTAAAAAAGTTATATGGAGAAACAAAGGAGGAAAAGGAATTAGAAGACAAGTCTTGTGAGAATCAATGCTCAACAAGCAACATGGCAAATGCAAACAAGGAATCAAGTGAAGATGAATCCTCAAATCAAATTGAATTATGCTTCATGGCTCTTAAAGATATAAAGGTAACTTCTTCATCTTGTGAACTAAATTCATATGCATGTAATGAATTGCATGATGCTTTTGAGGATTTATCATTTAAGTTTAAGAAAATGAATATGAGGAACAAGAAAATTATTTTCATACTTGATGTTGAAAATGAATTTTTGATGAAAACAAAAATTGAGTTGGAAAAAGAAAATGAAAATTTGGAAAAGGATTTTAAAGCTTACCAAAAGAAAATTGATATTTTGGAAAAAGGAAATTTTGATATGGAAATGAAATTTGAAGATTTATTGAATGAGAAACAAAAGGCTTCCATGGATTCCTCATCTTCCAAAATGACTAAAGGCAATCATTGCACATTTTATAGTTATTATTCATACACTTGTCCAATTAGAAAATGTTTACCTTATAAAATTAAACAAGTGTGGGTTCCAAAAGGAACTTTATACAACAAGACTAACTTTCAAGGATCCAAAGCAATTTGGATACCAAAAATCAAATGAAAAATGTCTCTTGTAGGTGTGCTAGAAGAAGGAGGAACAATTCTTGAAGAATGAATTCTCTCTAGTCACACATAAAGGAAAATGGTGATCTCTATGCTAAAATCTTTTTATTTGTTTAAATGAGAATTTTAATTGCTTATTTATTGAAAGTTTCATTCATTTGGCTGAGTTTCTAAAATTGTTTGCTTTTCTACATTGAAAATTCTAGTTGCCTATTCTTGTTTGAATATTAAGTGCATAATTCTTTGAGCTTTATTGATCAATCTTGGCTATGCAACTTTATTTGATATGATACATGCTATAAGTTGCAAGGAAGTATGAATCTAAAGATTGAGTATGTACCTATATTTAATCTTGAATTTATCATCATCCTTATTTTGAGAAAATTGTTTTATTAAGATTGCTTGATTATGGAAAATTGTTTCTATAAAATTTCGTCATGTTTTGTGAAATTGTTTCCATACTACTTCTTTGAGGAAAAATGATTTTTGAGCATAATTTTGAAACATAAAAAGTTGGATAATGTGATAGAAATATGAGCATACTTGATGACTTACACTCACAACTATTCAAGTAGCCTAAAACAAGGAAAATTGAGTTTAAAAAAAAAATTATCCTTGATTTCCTTGTGTCTAGCATAAGTTGACCATTTGAACAATCTTAATCTACATTCTATAACTTATTTGAATAGTTCAAGGTGGTTGATAATGAGCTTGAAAGTTTTGACTACTTAAATTGGTACTTTTAAAGCAAAATGAGCTTATATGAGAAAACTGTTGCCATCCTTTAAGTTTAGAATGATTTATGAATTGAACAAGTTTGTTTCATAATGAAAAATACTTATGACTTGTTCTTATTGGATGTGCATGCTTGCTTATAAACTTGAATGGTCATAAGGGCATTTTTGAAAGATAATTGTGAGATATTTGCAAATGACCCTTGACATGCATATACATGATTCATTATTCCCATTACATATTTCATAAATCATTTAGAGCATAATGAAACAAAATTGAGTGATATTGAGCTCATGATTTTTCACAAAGCAAGTCTAATCTTGAATGTTTCAAGTTAAAAAGTTTGCAAAGAAAGATTAAAGCTTTATCAATTGATTTTCTTGCAAAATCTTTTTATTCTCTTTGATTGAAATTGATTCATTGTTTTTGATGATATAGCATGGTTGAGCAAAATTGATTTGATACATGAATTGCATAAATCTGATTTGCTTGGTATTTCTCTCATGATTGGTGAAACTAATTGAAAGGGATTTCTTAAGCATGATCTTAATGTGATAATTTGGAATTAATGGCATTTTTCAAGCAAAAGAACATATCTATTTGCAATGTTTGACATCCTTGAGATTACAATGATTTCAATGATATATAACTTGAACAAGTATACCTTGTGTTGAAAATGCCATTATATCTTGTTCTTGTTGCAAAGGATTGCTTGAATAAGCTTAAAGACATTTTTGTCCATACATTCAAAAATTATTGAAAATGCTAAATTTGATGCTTATTATGCTTAAACATTGTTTAAATGCTTGTTGTACATGTTATAAGTCATAGTCATGCATCATGATGTAAATTGAATATGTTTGAGCATATTAGAGAAATGATTCTTCAAATGAGCATTTCAACTTTTAAGCACTTGTGAACAATGAGCAATAAAAGCCAAAATTTGAGTTCACATGTTTTTCTTGAAGAATCTTTGATCATACATGTCCAAAATAATGTTCCAAACAATGTTGAAATGAAATTCTAAATTGTTCTCACACAAATCCATGTTTTGAGATCATTATACCTTGGAGCATTGCATGTTTTACACCTTTTTCTAGCTTTTCAATGTGCAAGAATCCGGCATAATTGACTCCTTAGCATAGCTAGTCAACTATTAGAGAACAAAATGCAAACAATGTTGTTGGAATGATAAAAACTAGACCCTAGGGATATGTAGTTGACTCTTGAGTGCTCTAAAGCCAAAATGGACAGGTTTTGAGTTCCAAAATGTCTTTTCACTTTACTTCTTGTCCATTACAATATTTTCTTCTATGAAATTCCTTCAAAGATGATTCTTGACTCTCAAAAACATGCATTATGAATATTCTCATGATCATTTGGTGCACGTACATGTTCTTGAAATTGCAAAACTTGTTGAAAAATGGGAAATCCTATTTGATGACATAAATCTATCTATTCCCAAGTATGACACTCATATTGATTCCATAAAATTCTCATGTATTTACAACGACAAAATAGAAATATGAGAAATTGTTCATCAATGCTTGAATTTGTTAATCCGATTAGATTTTCATTTGCATATATAGAAAATATCTTCTCATGAAAATTGAAATGTTCAAATGCTAATCTAGGAACAATTCTTGAAATATATTTTACGTTTGTGCTCAAATGATTGTTTCAAAATTGATTTCTTGATTATGCATACTTATTCGATTAGGATGAACTCATTGAACTTAATGAAAATATTCTTGGTTCATCTACTATATTGGTCAAGACACATGCTTACATGATTTTTCATTTTGCTTGACCTTAAGGTTTGANTAAAAACTTGACTTGAGCTATGCACTTGAATATGAATTTAATTGTCAAATTTGATCATGGCATATATTGTGAGTTGACATAGTTTAAATTTATTTTGAATATGCATTAAAATGTTAACTATGTCTTCATTGATCCTTAACGTTTACATGATCTAAAGATTTTATGTGAATCTAACTTTGGCTTATAGGTCACCATAAACAACTTGACATGTCAAATAAAATATGGCCTATAGCTTTAGTTAACAATGAATGCCTAATGTGCTTTGATTAAATATCTCTTTCTTGAATCTTGATAATTGATATTCATTGATGATTGAATGTTCACTTTGAATATATTCATGAGTTGAGTGTTTTACTTTCAATATTCTATAACAATTGATATCACTCATGAATCATGAATTATTGAGAAATTGCATGTAATTTGAACTTCAATGGTTGTATATTTTTTCAATGGGTATATGTCTATATTGAACTCATGCTTACATTTTGATGAACAAAATTGGAATAATGATTAAGGAAGATAGCCATGTTATTTCTTGTAATCATGTTTGTGCTTATTTGATCATAACTTTCATACATGATTGTAATAAATGCAAAATGCTTTAGTTGTGCTTCATTAATAATGATATGCCTTTTGTGAAAGTTCTCCTTGAATTGACAATTTCATATATAATTTGGAGAATACATCTTGCTATGCTTGCCTTAAAATGACTTGGATGAATGACCACTAGAAAATTATTTGGAAGAATACTCGCCAAGAATGCTTAATGATGATATTTTTTAATTTCTCCTTGAGTTGCTATTTTTGTATATGAATTAGGGAATTTCCTGAAAATGCTTGAGTGAAACTTCTTGGTTGATTGATATTGGGAATAAATAATGAATGTTTGATGATGATTGATAATACTTTATGATAATTGAGAATAGTGCTTGAAGACTAATGATACCTTAGACATGCCTAGGAACTACTTGGCAAATACTTCTTGAAAATATGAGTATGTGATGCATATGTTGAACATCTATTCAAATGCTCATACTTTTTTCGTTCCATGAATACTTGAGTATTAGGGAAATAAATTGAATATCCATATGAATGCTCATTTATTCTAGGCTCATGATTTCTCTCCTAATATTTGATCTATTGAGGATCTCTAACAATTTGTGTTGAGCTTATGATTTCATAAGGGGGAGTCAATCATTGTCATTGATATCATAACGAATTAAGATCTTCAACAACAAGGTTTGGTGAGAATTCAACATTTGGTGTTCTTCACTACCGGTAACATCTTTCTAAACACCAAAATAGATATTGTGCCTTATATCGCCTCTCACTTAAACTTGAATGCTGAAATGCATATTTGGTATCAAGCCTTAAGTTTTCTCAATTAGTGTCTAGCTTTAAAATTAGCATCAAGCTTTATAATTGTCTCTCCTCTCTTGAGCTTTAAATTTAATCATATCTTTCTTAAATATTTTGAGCCTTGAAGTTGATATGCTTGGAATGCTTAATGATAAGGAAGTCTTTACTAGTGCTTTACCAATTGATATAATGAGCTTTAAAAAGATTCCATCTCTCATAATTGATATTGTGCTTTTACAAAAGGGGAGATTTTACTTATATCTATCAATTGATATATTGAGCTTGAACGCTTAGTATTGGAGTTAAAATATGGCTTATATGCTTGTTGAACATCTTTATCTTTCTTGAACTTCATAAATGTTATGTCCACATTTTGCTTATAGAGATATATACATGTGATTCATTCTCTTGATGAATTAATACTTGAATGTGCTTAATGGGTATATTTCTTAATTACTTGGTTGAGGATATTAAGTGCATATGTATGATGACTTAGAGACTTTATGGTTACATATCCATGGTCTTAATGCTTATACTCATAATGGGTTTTTTCTAACCATTATTTATTGAGCTTAAGTGTTTAATGCTCACTCTTCTTAACCTTTTTTATATAACAAAAAGGGGGAGAAGGTTTATGAGCAAATTTAATTTTATGCATATGCTGAATGGGAGATTTTAAAATCATTTCAAATGCAAATTATGCTCATAGTTTTGTCATATCAAAAAGAGGGAGATTGTTAGCATTAAAATTATTATAGTTTTGATTATGACAAAATGATCAAATTTGCTTGAGCATTATTTGAGTAATCCTTGACAATTTCTTGAAATGATTTAACTCCTATACACTTGTTCTTACATTAACACAAACTTGACTCTTGAAGTTATTGAACTATATCTATAAGCTTGTACAACTTAGGTGTATGAGTGCTTATGATTCTCATTCATTAAAGTTCGATATAAATATTAAAGGAAAATCTTGATGCCCTCATTAAGGAGGAGTTTTGAATATCTTGTTTAATGACAAAAAAAAAAGAGAAAAGGAACACTAAATCAAATAGAGTTAAATAGGTCTTCATGTTTAATTTATGTGTGTGATGCTCAGTTTTGGTTTTGTTTTATATTATGTAAAGAAAAGTAGATGCATTGACTAAGGGGGAGCACCTAATTATGCATAAAGATTTGAAGCATTCATATTGAACATAGACATTGTATTCTTAATCTTAGAGTGTTTTGTGATCATCAAAAATAAGAGATAAAGAATGTTGACTCTATATGTTTTTGATGATAGCAAAATATTCTCATTCATTGATGTCTAATTATATTATTTAAGTGTGCAGGAGAAAGCTTAAATCATTAATATATTTAGTATTTGTAAGCAAGTCAAGATGCTTGTTCAGTTGCAAGATGGGTTAGTTGGTTAAACAAGCAAAGAAGAAAGAGCTACAATTGAGTCATAAAATAGAAGCCACTTAGTTGAATAATGAAGGGTATTAGTCAGCTATAATTCAAATTAGAAGTTGGCGGGCTTAAGAGGATTGAGAGACAGAGAAGACTTAGTTGACCAAGAAGTAAGTTAGTCGACTAAGAGCCTATTACCAGAAATCTGGACTTCAAGACAAAAACAACTTAATCGACTAAAAAGGAAGTTAGTCGACTAAGAGCTCACTGCCAAAAACTGGGTTCAGAAGACAAAGACAACTTAGTCGACTAAGAGCGCAATTAGTCGACTAAGATCATTCTGTTAGAAAATTTGAATTGAATACTAGAGACAAAATAACGGCTAGAAATGGCTAGTTTCTGTCTCCAATGACCAGAATTGATTTTGCAAGTATTTAAATCCTCTTCAACAATCAAAAACAAGAGAGAAAAGCCATCCATAGTGATTTTGAGCTTAAAAGACCAAAAACCTTTTCTTTACACTTGTATTTCACTCTCATCCTTTGAAAAAGTGTTTGAGCTTGTACATCTTAGATCAGCTAGGTGATCAATTGTACTTCATCTTTTCTTCATTTCTTGATTGCTTAGAGTGTGCAAGGCACTCTAATGAAATTATTCAAGCTTGGATTGCCTGATTGAGTGTATAGGTTCTAACTTAGCCTTGAAAAGTTAGTTGTTGGGTTTTGGTTGATCTCGTGAAAAACCATTGTTGTAGGTTGTGATTGAGTCTTTGAAAAACCACTTTGCGTTTTGGTTGAGCCTATCACAACCCAATTCTCGAGCCATGATCGGTGCAATGACCCAATAGGCATAGCCCACTAGGCCCAAGCAAGCCTCTCAATATGCACTTGTATATTAACCCATCTATCTAACATATTTCTTTAAGATCTGTACTTAATAGTGTTCAAATGCCTATTTCTCCAACGTAACTCATAAAACCCAAGTGAATGCTCACATTAGCATCATAATTCAAATCATACATAAATAGTTGTCAATATATCTTTGCAAATTCACATGAAACATATACAAAGACTTTGATCGTCAGCGGAGTGACTCTGGATGGGGAGATATGACTACTGAGTGTCAAGATACCTACCCAAGGGATGGAGGTACGCGGACACCTCAATCTACATATCAACGACCACTAAATCTGAAAACATGAAGTTGAAAACATGAGTATAAACTCAGTGAGTGAACATAGGAAGGGAACAAGCAATATAATAAGGAAAAGTTTGAAATCATAATGCACTTATATTGGAAACGATGCACTTTAGCTTAAGTCCTTATTAAAACCCTCAATTGAACTCTTGGTCGCTAAATCATGTAACGATAGAGAATTCATATTCAACATGAAATTGGAGAAGTGGAAAATATGGCAAAAACCAGCCAAATGCTAAGCAAAACAAAAAGTTTCATTCTCATTGTAGCAAAAGGCATTCTCGGTTTGCATATGGTTCAGTTTTTCAAGCATATATTCCACTACATGGGTCCAATTAACATGTTTGTTGGGTCATTAGAAAGCTAAGAGGCAGGGATACGACTTTAGTGTTTACCACTATGCCCAGTTCTAATCGAAAAGTGGTCAAAATCATTGTCAAAGTAACAGTACTGCACCACCACCGAGAGTTTCTGGCGGCAGCGAGAATCCATTTCGCTACAACCAAATTCCTTGTTGCAATGAACACCAATTTGACAATACTTAGCAACTTTCAAAGTTCAACATGCAAGATTCACATATGCAAAACCATATACCATACTCATGAACTTTGATTTCAGAAACATAGATGTATATATATAAATGCATAGAAAACACCAATATCAGCATAATCACACCCGGCTCATATACATTCCCCCACATCGTGCACATAGCCGGCGCCATCATGTGCATCCCCCCACATCGTGCACATAGCCGGCGCCATCATGTGCATCCCCCCACATCGTGCACAATCAGTGCCGTCGTGTACATCCCCCCACATCGTGCACACAGGCACTATCATCATCCATCTCCCACACCACCATCATCACCGGCATGTGCATCCCCCCACATCGTGCACACAAACGGTTATAGTCATCATACACAATATCAACTATCATGCACAACATATATATATATATATATATCATCATAATGAAATAGTGCATGAATCAATAACAACCACATATCACAACATAAAACCATTTAGCAAAAACTTGTTCCCAAGGCACTTGTTTTAAGATAAAGTTGTATAAAATCATTCAAATGCTTTGTACAAAACAGTCACATTCTCAAAATGATTTTGAAATGCAGTTCACTCACCTTACTATAATGTGATATTACATCGCTATTTGATCGGAGTTGTCTCTAACTATTTTCACTGGCCGGTTGCTCGCTATTTACTCCAGCACGCCACCACAGTACTCTAACCTTATTTTTGCACTTTCTAACAATAATACGAACTCAATATATTTAATTACATATGTATACGGGCAGCACTTCAATCAATTAATCCTTACTCAAATTTATGTTTTTCATCCTATCATGAAACCATCTTCAATTAACTCACATCTTAATACATTTTTACCAAAATTACTTATATCATTGCTTATGAAATTCCTTAGATTATATCACTGGCAACTTAATTATGATGTCACGTGTCTACTTCAACCTTTCTAAATAATTTCCACCCAAATCTATCTTATATTTCCACACATAATCCACATATATGGCAGCAACAATCATTCTCACTTTCACTCAATTATTTCCTAGTTTACATTCATTGTTATCTATCTAACTTTCAATACTTTGTTTCTCAATCCTCCATCCACAATATTCCTTTTTCATTTCTTTCAAACAACATGCCATGCAATCTTAATAATTTTCAACTAGCTTAGGCAAATAAATCCTTTCAACAACCATAATTCCTCACAATATTCAACTAAACATAGGCTTTAAAACATAGTGTTATGCTTACCGTTTTCCTTTTCCACTTTGAGTCCTTCATGTACCCATGGGTTTATTAGCTTACATGTTACCAATTTTTCTCCAATCAAGCCAATCTTTGCTGCCACAAGACATTTCTCTAAGTCACTAACTCATTTTCAAAAACTAGTCAAGCCAAAAACAAGAATTCTTATCGTTCCTTGCTTGAATCACCAAAACCAAGCTTTTTTCTTTCTTTCTCTCTTTTTCTTTCTTCTCCTCCTAGGGTTTAGGTGTGCTGGAAATTGGGGTTAGAAGTTGTAACTTTGGTGCACAAGGAATTGGGAGAGGAAATAAGCAAGAAGAGAAAGGAAATGGAAAGAAAACAAGGAAAGAAAATTAAGTTTCCACGGGAAAATGAGAGAATGGCGTTGGAAGCTTTAAGAATGAATAAGAAACATCTTGCTGGAGGAGATGAGGACTGTTTTGGGCTGATAAGGATGAGAGTCAAAGCTTCCTTTGGAAGCTTTGACCAAGCTTTGTGTAAAATTACCGTTTTACCCTTTTTGTTTCTTTCCATTTTAATTTAGTCCTTCCAACACTCATTTAACTCCAACTTCCTTCTATTATCTTATTCTACACATGTACAAATAAAGTATGAAGTTTGTACTCCAACGCGGTGTCCCCATAATATTTAAAATATTTATTTGCCCGCGCTATCTTTACTTAATAAAGACACGCGGCCCCATTAACGTCATTTTTCTCTAAAATTCTCTCATTCTTCTTCTCCCCCACTTAGATTGACCATATACTCCTTCTTCATGGAAAATTTTGACACTGAATAAAATATTTAATATTTTAATAGTATTTTATTAATAAAATATTATTTTATTCTAAAAATTTCCTCTTGTCTCCTCTTGTCCCCTTGGTACCCAAAATACCTTATTAGGCCTCCATTGACTTCCGAATCACTTTTCATCTCACAAATTTTTCTTCGATAAAAATATCATTATTTTATTATTATTTTCTCGTGTGTAGAATATTTTATCCCAAACTATTCTTTTCATCTTTCATCATTTCTAAACATCATAATTAACCTCAATTGGCATCTAGTAAGTTTTTATTAGTCACCATATCAAAATACGGGGTATTATAGAGCTCGTGAAAAACCATTGTGAAAGGTTGTGGTTGAGCCTTTGAAAAACCACTTTGGGTTTTGGTTGATCCCGGTTAAAACCATTGTGAAAGGTTTTGGCTAAGCTTGATAAAAGCCATTGTAAAGCTTGGTGAAAGCTTGTGAATTTCACCGTTTGTAGTGGATTGATTGGAAAATCCTTGGTTGAACAATCAAGGTAGTGGATATAGGTCTTGGATCGAACCACTCTAAATTCCTACACATTATCTACTCTGTTTTTATTTTCATTGCTTTTCAAATTAGTTCTTCATCTTGTCAAGAGCCAAAAAGTGTGATTCAGCCCCCCCCCCCCCCCCTTAGCACATTTATTTGGAACCAACAAGCAACCAACCCATTGATTTAAGTATAAATAGAGAGATTAAATTCAAATCAAAGATTGAGTAATTCCACATCCTTGGCCTTAATTCATTGATTCTCTAGTAATTTTTAGCATTAACTCCCTAGTTTAGCTTTGTTACTTTAATTTCATTTTTAATTTATTTTCAAATTAGATTTACTTAGATAAGATTAAGGTACCCAATTTTAGTACTTAGCAAGAATTTAGACACAATTCTCTATGGACACAATGCTTTTCTTACACCTATATTACTTGTGCGATATGTGCGCTTATGTGTGTGTAAATTCAGCAACAATAACTCTATTATTTAGAGTCAGCTTGCTCATTTTTGGAACCTAAATAGAGCTAAGTCTTTTAGTTTTAAAGTAATTTATACGTATTTTATATACTTTCTTAGTAATCGCTTAATCTATGTTATAACATTTTCATTTAAGCAATTTCAGTTAATTTTTGGGAAAAATGTCCTAATTTCAGCCTCTACTTCTTTAGTCTTTTATTATTGAAGGTGTCACGACCCGAAACCTCCCTCAGGCCCTCAGGCCCATGACAACCGACGCGACGTGCCGATTGACACTCATTATCCGGAATGCCAATCGGAACCCCGCAAGGCTAACGAATCAGTTTCTTGCCTTTCCTGTGAGCAATCGTTGTTAAATATCGAGTTTTAAGAAAATATAAACTATTTTAGATCGAAAACAATCAAAATAAAATTTTTGCCATATAGGGGTATTTTGGTCATTTTTACCAAAAAATTTTGAAACTTGATAAAGATAAAATGTATGGTAGAAAAATATCCACTGCCAATTTAAAATCAATTTTTGTATCTAAATCATCCATTTAGAGTGAAAAGTTGACTAACTAGACTAAATAAAAATATTTGATAATATAACACCCGACGCTAAATTATCTGTGATATATCATTCACATGCTTTGGATAGCATGTTTGTATATCGAATTGCCCCGAAAAACAAGTTAAATGACTGTATTACCCATAATGGTACGGTTCAGTCAAATAAGTCTTGAACTAGTTTAAACAGAGAATCGAGGATGAATTTGAGAAAACTAAAACCCATGGGTTGATTTAAAATGAGGATTCAAAGTTTGAGGTCCGATATGGAGTTAATCCGAACTTTAAGTATTCTAGGGGCAAAATGGTAATTTGCCACCTGAAGACGAATATGAAAATTTTTGATCCCGTTTGATTAAGATTGATTATATTAAACTTATTGGAGTTTAATTTGAGGGTTTGGCAATGAAAAAGTTTAATTCCGGTGATTTTTGGAGTGTAGGGGCAAAATCATAATTTTTCCATCCACGGATAAAATTTGAGATTTTGAGAGAATTTACATCAAATTTGACAAATTGGAGAATGGTATGAGTATAAGGGATGAAAAATATGTCCATGGGCAATTTTTCAATTTTTTGGGTAAAAATGTAATTTTTGACTTTTACAGGGGCAAAAGTGTAAATTTTAAAAATTACTCCACCAAGACTTTGGATAAGTCTGAGAATTTTATATAAGTTATGGATATGTGGGACAAGCGTATGGTGAAAATTTGGAAACAAATGGATGGCTAGAATTTAAGAAATTAATAAAACAAAAAACATGAATAAAATAATATTATATTATTTTAGCCTTTAAAAAGGTCAAAATTTCCAGAATTCTCATCTTCTTCAAGCTGTCCAAACCAGGAGAAAAAATGGGAAAAAGAAATAAGAACCCTAGCTGAAAAATTTGGGGAAAATCAAGAGAAATCAAGAAATCAAGCATTAAAAAGGTAAATTTCATCGATTTTCCTTGTGATTTTCACTACCCATGTATTTTTTTCTCATTTCCATGCAAAATTAGAAAGTGGGTATGGACACCCATGCTGGCCAAACCTCCATGGATGAGTTTTGAACTTGAGTTTTGATTGATTTTAATTGAATTATGTCACGACCCGGAACCTGCCTCAGGCCCATGACAATCGCCGCGACGTCCCGATTGACACCCATTATCCGGAATGCCNGTTGATTTTAATTGAATTAAGTGATTTTAGTTAGGTTATATTGAAATATAGCAAAAATAAGCTAGAGAAATAATTTTCTCCCATTGAAACCCATTATGCTGAATTTTCTAGGGGAATATTGGCTGCTGATCTTGATGTTTATTTGAGGAATTATAATGAATAATGATGAATTATGAGCCTAGAAAAATAATGAAAATTTTCGGAGTAAAAATATGAATTTTTACCCACTAGGGGTATTTTCATAATTTGCTACCGGGACTGATAATTTGCACCACACTGAGGAACATTAAGTCAATTTGGGTGCAGTTGAGGTGTAGAAATTGAAAAAAAATAATTTGGAGTTTAAACGGACGCGTATATCGATTTATCGGGTAAAAAACCGAAATAAGCTAACACCGCGTTTAGGCAAAATTTAGATATTTTGCACTTCATATCATGCATTAGTAGTATAAATTAGTTTATTTTGGTTTAGTACCAAAGTAGTAAACCTCTTAATTGTATAATTTGTCAAGGTGGCGATCCTTTGGCAAGGGCAAAGAAATCGCACTCGATGAGTAATAGTTGGAGTACCCGAATTTAGTTTTCAGAAACTGTGAGTAAACTTATTATCGTCTTAACTATCTAAAGTAGTTTTATACAATTGTGTGATTTTATGGAAAATGGGTTTAGATGGTAAATTGCTATGTTTGAAGAGAAATTGTGATTTTATGAAATGATTTTATAAATTTTCTGGAAAATCGAATGCTGGTTTTGAAAATAGAGTAATTAGAGACTATCTGCTTGTGTTGTAAATTTTTGATTTTAAATTGAATGACTTATGACAATAAATGAGCATGAATGGCTAAACTGATTTTGGTGTTAGAATTATTTATACTGTGTATTTAGCCTTGAGAGGCTAGGTTGCGATAAATTGCCATGTCATGCAGAAAAAGATTTTATAAATCAGGTGGTAGATAAAAGATTAGCTACTGCAGTAGTGGGGGGTTCCGTGGGTCAACCTATTAGAAGGGCACGGTAAACTTCTTTATATTCTCACCTCGGTCATAGAGGCACGTAGGGTATCTCCTGAGGTGGGCTTTTTGAGTGCACTTCACGTGGACCACCGCGTGAGAGTGAGACTCAGCCAACGCCAAGGAACGGCTATGTTTCAAAATAAAAATATGATTTATGCGATATATGAATTTTTAACAGCCTTGGCGGGCTCGGTTGGATACCCCTGGTCTAGGTGTCACCGAGTACAGGATTTGGCATGAGCCAAGTTTTGAGTAATTCACGAGTCATGTTGATTATTTGGTTGAAATGAATATTCGTGATGTGAAAAATTTACTGAAGTTAATTATTTTTTAATTATCTCCATTTACTCACCTTTAGATAGTTTAGATGGTGTTTGTTTACTCATTGGGATTTTATAATCTCACCACCCTCAATTCCACACATTTCAGGTTTGGGATAGCCGGTAGATAGCCGATTGCATCAAGGACTTCAGTTAGCCTTGCATTGTCAAAATTATAGGTTCACAGACTCGCATCTTATTGGTTAGTTGGGGGCCCATGTGTCATTGTAAAAGTAATTTTATGCTTTAGTTATCTGATTTAAAGTATGTATGAACATATTAAGGTTTTACACCATGTTTTTGGTGAGTTTCGGTATTATCAAAGAAAAATGACGAAAATGCCCCTATGAGCCAGAAAATAATATTTTACTATTTTGATTTGAAAACGACTTATGATTGTTTTGAAATGCAAGATTTAATAACTGTTGCTCATCGGGGAGATGCGGAAGCTGATGCTAAGCCTTGCGGGGTTTCGATCGGCATTCGGTGTAATGAATGCCTATCGGGATGTCGCGACGTTTGTCACGGGCCCGATGGGAGTTCCGGTTGTGACAATTAAAGTGGTATCAGAGCATGGTTCAAAGATAAGAGATTTTGATTTTAAAGCTTTGGATTTTAAAGTTTTTGGTTTTAAAGTTATTTTAAGAAATCAACACTGACACTGCGTGGCCCAAGTTAAGTTAAGTTAAGTTAAGTTAGTTAAGTTAAGTCAGATTAGGTAGAATGGAATACGTGCATCTGCATATAGAATTTAGAGTTGTTTAGACTTGTTTTGGTTTTTCTTATAGATCTTATGGGAGCTATAGGAACTCCTGTTCTCAGTAATTCACTTCCTTGTTAATGTCATGCAAAGGTCATAAGTAAGGCCGTTGTTCGGGTTTAAGATGCCACCCGTGCCATGAGCCAGTGTTGGAGAGATTTTAAAACGAATGCTCCTAATGAATGATTAATGAAATGATATATTCCTTCGATTATGGATGGAGAAATTTGGAATTGGACAAGTAGGCCGTGATAATTTATTCATTTGGTGGAGTGTACAAATTAAGCATTGAGGTAAGAGTAAATTCATACATATGTGCATGAAGATGAGAACACTATGTTAATTGAGCGTGTTATGCCCATATAAAAGTGGTGTTGACTTCAATTAAGCGATTGTGAGATTTTAAAAATTGATTGGATCTATTATAGTTCATGGATATAAGCATGTGAACTAACTCGAGAGTGAGTACTAATGATTACTATAATTGATGTGTGGTCATGAAGTAAGAAGTTAGTAAACAAATCAGCTCTAAGAATGAGCTTGAACTTTGTTATGCATAATAAGGAGGAGCCAAGGGATTAAAGGACTAGATGTGGAATTGGCAGCTTGAGGTTAAGTGACTTGGAAATGTCGAATCTAGTCTAAGCGCCATATGAAGTTCTATAATTGAGATTGATATACGAATTACTTGAAAGATCAATTTAAAAGTTTATTCAATTCAAAGTGTGGTCTATGATACAAATGATCAGTCTTAAAGGTGATCTCCCCAGAGCAAGGAATTTAGAAAATGTTGATGTTTGGATATACTCTAAGAGAGAGAACTTCTGCATCTTAAGCTTAGGACAACTTTGATCTTATGATTGCAAAGGTAAGGTGTAATAACTAAGTAAATTATTCACTTAATAAATGTGATTGATTATTGATGAATAAAGTCAAGATCTTGATGTTTAGTGGTATACAATTTGATAATTATGTATTTAAGGGTTATTTGGAGACAATTTCTTTATCAAATTTGCACTAAATGCTATGGTAAAGGCATATCAATGTTAATATGAAAATGTATCCAGGAATGATCTTAACATATCACCAAAGGAGAATTAAACATGTTGAAGTTAATGTTCTAATAGTGTGCATATGATAGAAAGCTAGTTTGTAAGTTGTAGTTTTCATGAAATATATAAGGATTATCAATATATGGACATACACTTGGAGTTGTAATTTACAAGTTTGGAGTATTTAAGATATGATTAAATGGAATTAGCATTAGTTAAGGTACGTGAATCTTCTAATTAAATTTTGTGGAGTATACATGATAGTAGAATGGAGGAACAGAGTGTCGTGATACTATATGGTGAAGTTACTATACAATATGGAAAGAGTATTCTAAAGTGGGATTTATTGACTGATGATAAGTGATGTGCAATCTGAGATACATGTAGCTATGAATAAATTTGGAGATCTTTGCTTAAGCAAACTCGTACTAAATGTTATGGTAAAGATATATGAATGTTAGTGGCAAAATAAAGACATTAAATCAATGTTCTGATCGCGTACTTGTGATAGAAAGTTAGTATTGCTAATTGTGGTATAGACTCAGAGGGAAGCCACACGATTGTGAATAATTGAGGTAGTAGCTTTAAAGGTAGAAGAATTGCTGGGATAAAGTAAATTCAAATAGTTGCAACGCCACAGTACTGACTATCAAACGCTGTCGCGTTAAGAACCCCTAATGGCTAGCAAGCATGAGCAAATTGAGAGTGGCATGAAGATGAAACTTACGAGTTGAGGAATGGTCATTGGTTTTCATGCTAAGCTTTGTTGTTTGGAATCTTAAGTGCATTGGGGAGGTATTAAGATAAAGATGATGAGTGAAATTGTAAAGTTTCTTTATTGCCTTGTATATTGGCATGTAAGAGAAAGAAAAGTTAGAGAGTTTTTGAGATGGTTACATAAAAATAAATTAACATGGGGAGTGTTAAGATGAATAATATGATGACTGAAGTCAAATCTTAAGAAATAAGGAAAATAAGAGATTAAGTCTTGTTAAAGACTAATGAGGAAGCGAGCGAAAGGTTAGATGAATGTATGAGATACTGATAAGAGATGTCAATACCAAGTGAGGAAAAATGTAAATAAAGATTTCAATAATGATATAGCAAATGAGTTGATATAGAATATTGTTATGAGAATATACTGATCTTGTCTTAACTTTGTTGAAAGGAAAGGATTAGTAACAACACAAGTAAACTAGGTGACATGCTAGAAACTCTTGGAGATAAACTGAAATATGAGTAGTTGGGTATACCTTTATGGAAATGATATACTTGGAGTATGAAAGAGCAAATAAGTGATTAGGTGTTTCAAGAATATTTAAATACCTTTGAGGAAGAATTATACATTATACGAGATGAGTATAAGATGTGTGATTTTGAAACTTGCTGAGGAGTCAAATGGCTAAGTCACGAGTTAAGTAATCATCTGTTGTGAGACATAAGTTTAAGATAGATATTCCCAAGGAAATACTTAAGAGAAGTTTTGCTCTGGATCTCGTTAAAGCAAGCACTAAGTTATGTGATTATAAAAAGGAATCTGTAAGCTGAAAGTAATATTCATATTAATATTGAAAAATACTTGAGGAGAATCTAGTTTCAAGTTTTACAATTTCAGGTACAATTTATAAATTGGTTAAGGAAGAATGATGTTATATTTATATGAAAGAGTAGAACAAAGGATGATAGAAGTTAACCTTGAAAATGAAGTTAGATAATGAAATTTTCCTAATACATTATGGAAATTGGAATTCAAAAATGCTTGAGGTATACATGATTCAAATGAGTTTGAGTCTTAAGTGACAAATCAATATCGTAATGCAAGAAATATAGAGGCATGGAAGATGATTAAGGATAAAAGGATGACTTTGAGAAATTATGATATTGCATCGTATTCAGTGATCAAATCAAGGTAGATCTTGGAAGCATAAATGGGATTATAAGGCATATACACATATGTGGGGTTGATATTATGATTAGTTCAAGTGAAAAATGGTTCTTGGTGGTTCAAGATTTAAACTTAAGATATGATGAAAAGATAATACCCCCATTAGTTCTTTGATATTGATAAATGAAATTTTGAGGTCAAACTTTTTATTTTAAGGGAGGTAGTGCTGTAACACCCGACCCTAAATTATCTGTGATATATCATTCACATGCTTTGGATAGCATGTTTGTATATTGAATTACCCCGGAAAACAAGTTAAATGACTGTATTACCCCTAATGGTACGGTTCAGTCAAATAAGTCTTGAACTAGTTTAAACAGAGAATCGAGGATGAATTTGAGAAAACTAAAATCGATGGGTTGATTTAAAATGAGGATTAAGAGTTTGAGGTCCGATATGGAGTTAATCCGGACTTTAAGTATTTTAGGGGCAAAATGGTAATTTACCACCTGAGGACGAATATGAAAATTTTTAATCCCGTTTGATTAAGATTGATTATATTAAACTTATTGGAGTTTAATTTGAGGGTTTGGCAGTGAAAAAATTTAACTCCGGTGATTTCTAGAGTGTAAGGGCAAAATCGTAATTTTTCCACCCACGGATAAAATTTGAGATTTTGAGAGAATTTAGATCAAATTTGACAAATTGGAGAATGGTATGAGTATAAGGGATGAAAAATATGTCCATGGGCAATTTTTCAGTTTTTTGGGCAAAAATGTAATTTTTCACTTTTACAGGGGCAAAAGTGTAAATTTCAAAAATTACTCCACCAAGACTTTGGATAAGTCTGAGAATTTTATCTAAGCTATGGATATGTGGGACAAGTGTATGGTGAAAATTTGGAAACAAATGGATGGCTAGAATTTAAGAAATTAATAAAAAATAAATAAATAAAATAATATTTTATTATTTTAGCCTTTAAAAAGGTCAAAATTTCTAGAATTCTCATCTTCTTCAAGCTGTCCAAACCAGGAGAAAAAAAGGGGAAAAAGAAATAAGAACCCTAGCTGAAAAATTTGGGGAAAATCAAGAGAAATCAAGAAATCAAGTATTAAAAAGGTAAATTTCATTAATTTTCCTTGTGATTTTCACTACCCATGCATATTTTTCTCATTTCCATGCAAAATTAGAAAGTGGGTATGGACACCCATGCTGGCCAAACCTCCATGGATGAGTTTTGAAATTGAGTTTTGGTTGATTTTAATTGAATTAAGTGATTTTAGTTAGGTTATTTTGAAATATAGCAAAAATAAGCTAGAGAAATAATTTTCTCCCATTGAAACCCATTATGCTGAATTTCTAGGGGAATATTGGCTGCTGATATTGATGTTTATTTGAGGAATTATGATGAATAATGATGAATTATGAGCCTAGAAAAATAATGGAAATTTTCTGAGCAAAAATACGAATTTGTACCCACTAGCGGTATTTTCATAATTTGCTACCGGGACTGATAATTTGCACCATACTGAGGAACATTAAGTCAATTTGGGTGCAGTTGAGGTATAGAAATTGAAAAAAATTAATTTGGAGTTTAAACGGACGAGTATATCGATTTATCGGGTAAAAGATCAAAATAAGCTAACACCGCGCTTAGGCAAAATTTAGACATTTTGCACTTCATATCATGCATTAGTAGTATAAATTAGTTTATTTTAGTTTAGTACCAACGTAGTAAACCTCTTAATTGTACAATTTGTCAAGGTGGCGAATCCTCTGGTAAGGGCAAAGAAATCGCACTTGAGGAGTAATAGTTGGAGTACCCGAATTTAGTTTTCAGAAACTATGAGTAAACTTATTATCGTCTTAATTATCTAAAGTAGTTTTATACAATTGTGTGATTTTATGGAAAATGGGTTTAAATGGTAAATTGTTATGTTTTAAGAGAAATTATGATTTTATAAATTTTTTGAAAAATCGAATGCTGGTTTTGAAAATAGAGTAATTGGAGACTGCCTGCTTGTGTTGTAAATTTTTTATTTTAAATTGAATGGCTTATGACAATAAATGAGCATGAATGGCTAAACTGATTTTGGTGTTAGAATTATTTGTACTGTGTATTTAGCCTTGAGAGGCTAGGTTGCAATAAATTGCCATGTCATGCAGAAAAATATTTTATAAATCAGGTGGTAGACAAAAGATTAGCTACTGCAGTAGTGGGGGGTACCGTGGGCCAGCCTATTAGAGGGGCACGGTAAACTTCTTTATATTCTCACCTCGGTCGTAGAGGCGCGTAGGGTATCTCCTGAGGTGGGCTTTTTGAGTGCACTTCACGTGGACCACCGCGTGAGAGTGAGACTCAGCCAACGCCAAGGAACAGCTATGTTTCAAAATAAAAATATGATTTATGCGAAATATGAATTTTTAATAGCCTTGGCCGGCTCGGTTGGATACCCCTGGTCCAAGTGTCACCGAGTACAAGATTTGACATGAGCCAAGTTTTGAGTAATTCACGAGCCATGTTGATTATTTGGTTGAAATGAATATTCGTGATGTGAAAATTTTGCTGAAGTTAATTATTTTTTAATTGTCTCCATTTACTCGCCTTTAAATAGTTTAGATGGTGTCTGTTTACTCACTGAGATTTTATAATCTCACCACCCTCAATTCAACACATTTCAGGTTTGGGATAGCCGGTAGATAGCTAATTACATCAAGGACTTCAGTTAGCCTTGCATTGTCAAAATTATAGGTTCACAGACTCGCATCTTATTGGTTAGTTGGGGGCCCACGTGTCATTGTAAAAGTAATTTTATATTTTAGTTATCTGATTTAAAATATGTATGAACATATTAAGCTTTTACACCATGTTTTTGGCGAGTTTCGGTATTATCGAAGAAAAATGATGAAAATGCCCCTGTGAGGCTGAAAATAATATTTTATTGTTTTGATTTGGAAACGACTTATGATTTTTTTAAAATGAAAGATTTAATAACTGTCGCTCACCGGGGAGATGCGGAAGCTGATGCTAAGCCTTGCGGGATTTCGATCAGTATTTGGGGTAATGAGTGCCTATCGAGACGTCGCGGCCGTTGTCACGGGCTCGATGGGAGTTCCGGGTCGTGACAGATAATATATTTCATTTTCTTATAAAACAATTTTTATAGAACTATACATAAATAATTTTTGTAGCGTGAGAACAAATTATATTCATACATACTATAATTTACAAAGTTATAATGTACAATAATAATTACAATGACAAGTGGCCCATAAATACACCCAGTATTGGTGATAGTAACCTACTGTCTGTGGGATATAGGGGTCAATTGGAATCCTCGACAAAATCGGATATCTACAAGCTACCACAGGCCTGAAATGTTTGGAAAGGAGGTGAGTGAGATTTTGCAATCCCAATGA